>NC_056737.1:955251301-955511301 GCF_019279795.1 Protopterus annectens
GATAGATAAAGATAAATAGGCAGTGATAGATAGATAGATAGATAGATAGATAGATAGATAGATAGATAGATAGATAGATAGGTAGATAGACAGATAGATAGATAGATAGATAGATAGATAGATAGATAGATAGATAGATAGATAGATAGATAGATAGACAGACAGATAGATAGATAGATAGATAGATAGATAGATAGATAGATAGATAGATAGATAGATAGATAGATAGATAGATAAATTATCTGTCTAGCTAGCTAGCTATATACATATATACATGGATGACTATGCTTAAATGAGGCATATACAGCAATGGAGAACCTAAAGAAGAGACACATTTTGCTATCAAGTATTGGTCTGTGATCTTATTTTGACACAGAGAAAACATTAGTTCAGCTTGATTTTCCCAATCTGCTTTTTCTTACGGTTGAAGCAATTTTATGATTTATATGTAGGCCTTGCTCTTAAAACACTTGCTTATTTCAGCCCTTGTACGTTTGATCAAGGTATTCTCCTCATTGGCAACCCTTTCCATAATTAAATATTTAGAATGTTCCCTTTAATTATCCTTTCTCTATTTTTATGTGCTTCATGTGAGGATGTGAATGTTTTTGCATCTGCCGGATAGTAGTAGTAGAATATATATATATATATATATATATATATATATATATATATATATATATATATATATATATGTGTGTGTGTGTGGTGGTGCTGCGGTAGCATTGTCACCTCATAGCAAGACATTGTCCCGTTCGATTCTCAGCTAGAGCGTCTTCTGTGTGGAGGCGTGACTTCGTTGAAGGTTGTGTGTTGGGGCTGGTAACCCGGTACGTAAAAATCCACTATCAATCATAAGCGGACCGAAGTTCTGCTGTGGCGACCCCTAACCGGGAAAAGCCGAAAGACACAAATATATATATATATATATATATATACATATATATATATATATATATATATATATATATATATATAAAATATGCGTCTACTTCACATGACTGAAATTTCATTTGACTGACTTTCATTTGACCGAGACCAAAATACCTAATTTCCAAAATACTGAAAACGCACTTGACACTATATGTATATAACCATATCCTACTTCTGTTGCTGAAGGCATCTTGTAACCATGCCGAGTTTGTATACTCTGCTTTAAAACTATATAAATTGTAAAATGAATGTATCTCTATCTCTCTCTGTCTTAAGTATGCACCTTTCATGTTCCTCTTCTTTCTGTAAATTGCTTGATACTAATTCTTTTACACTTACATTTAGATTTTCCTAATTTGAGGGTGAGGTAATCCTGAAAAGGATCAGAGGACCAATGTATTTATATATATATATATATATATATATATATATATATATATATATATATATATATATATATATATATATATATATATATATACACACACACACACACATATATATATATATATATATATATATATATATATACATATATATATATATATATATATATATATATATATATATATATATATATATATATATATATATATATATATATATATATATACATATATATATATATATATATATATATATATATATATTTTAACATGAACAGGAAGTCTCACTTTAATTTTTATTTAGTGTTTTGATGCCAGATATATGTTTATATCATTTAGCAGACATAAAACAAAAGATAGGGGCAGATTAAGAAACAGAACAGAGTTATTATGATATCTTTATTCTTCCTTACACAATTTTGGCCATAACATAATCAATTAAAAGTGCTTCTTCCAAGTATATTATCATACGATCATAGGAGGTTACTAGGCTAATAGCTCTGGGGGCCTTTACAAGCCTAGCCAAAAGTTTATCCCCCAAAAAGAAACCTCAGTCAGCACTTGTCACCCCTGTCTATGATGGATACAGGTGGAACCCCCGGGACAAATTTATGGTTTCACATCCATTCATGAATGCCGTGCTTGAAGAGGGGCAGCAAGGTACTCTGATGTGTATGGGATGTCTATTCCAACAGGTTTTGTTGATATCACATATTAGATTTAGGCCTTTTGAGGTAATGCGTAAGGAGCTAAACTTATGGATATGGAACATCTCTAGTAGGGCAGGGTCTGAGATTGCCTTGTAGGTGAGATGCAGATCATCTCTGAGCAATCTGTACGATACAATACAATGTCCACATAGGACAGATGTTAGAGGCCATTGATTCTCTTTGTGAAGTATTTCTGTGGCCTTTGCAGTTGGTGCAGGTGTTTGGAAAGGTACATACCAAATGGGGCATTATCCTCAATTATTGGCCTAATGAGGCAGGATTACAGAAAGGTAATAACCTCCTTTTTTTCTGAATGCAATCCCTTTACTTATGAGATGAACCAAGTAAAAGGCTTTTCTGACCACTGCCGCTGCATGATGGTTGAATGTGTGATTGTTGTTAACCTGAGTACCCAGGTCTCTCACCACAAGTTGTGTGCATAGGGGGTTGCCATTGATGTGGTAATCAGTAGGGGCTGTATTTTTGCCGAATGGTATGACAATACATTTTTTTGTGTTTAACTTAAGACCATAACTTTGGAACTAGTCATTTGTTGCTATGAGACCCTCTTGCAGTATGTTAACATCATTTGGGGAGTCAGTGACAGCACTCAACTTATAGTCGTCCACAAAGTTGGTCAGCCACAGGCCTTTTTAATTTGCCTGGACCTCTGGGAAGTAGATGCCAAACAGTAGGGATCCCAGGACAGATCCCCAGGGAACACCGCTAGTGACAAGTCTGCTATTGGAGGTGGAGGAATCTATTTTGACCCTGTGGGTCCTATCACTGCACCAGTTGGCCACCCACCTGGTGAGATAGGGATTTATGCCACGTTGTGTTAGCTTTTCGATGATGCTCAACTGGGGGATTGTGTCAAAGGCTTTGGCCAAGTCAATGTAAGATATATGTACTGGCTTTCCCTCATCCAGGACCTTGGTGAGAGTCTCTAAGAAATCAACCAGGTTCAGTAGGCAAGATCTGCCCATGACAAATCCGAACTGGGTGTGGTCAAGTGCTTGAAGATTGCCTATGTCCTTGTTTATGAGATACATAATAATACACTCCATGGCTTTACAGATCAGATTTGTCAAGCTAATGAGGCTATTGTTATCACGGTCACTCATGGCACCGACTTTGTGCAAGGGGAAGACAATAGCTAAATGAAGCCTGTACTTAGGTTGTGATTGAATAGGGTGCTCAATGGTGAAGCTATTTCTTGCTGGAGATGGTGCAGAATACAGCCTGGGATACTATCAGGTCCCATGGAAGCTGTGTTGCTTGCCTTCGATAGAGCCTTTAACACTTGATCTATGGAGATGTGAGGTGCAGGACAAGTATCAGGGATGTCGAATGGGCCTTCACGGGGGACAGAGGGGTGAAGTTAGTGCTGAACCTACCCACTAGCAGGTTGGCTAAGTCAACAGGATAAGTATAAGGGGAACCATTAAGTAGGCTTTGCCATGGCGGTTACTGATGTAACTGAAGAAGGCTTTGTGGCTTCCTTTTGTTTCAGAGGCTAGTTTCAATTCATAATTGGCTTTGGAGGTTTTCACTAGTGATCTAATTTGCTTGTTGAGGCTAAGGAGGGAGTTTTTCCAGTTTGGAATGTGTTCCTTTTTTACCCTTGGGCAACAGTTTCTTCCTTTTGTTGTAAAGACTGTTGATAGAGAATGTCCACCAGACAGGTTTGTGTTTCCTTGAGGAGCATGTTTTAGTTCTGTTGGGTATGGCTGTGTCCATGCAATTATACAGATGTTTGTATACTGCATTGGCATACTGTTCAGCATAGATGTCTGCATCCTCTGAGGGGGTGGTAGTGTGAAGCTACTGATACCCTCCCTTAAGAGGTTGTAGTCAGCTTTTGAGAAGTTTTTTAGCCTTTTAGCCTGATTATGGCTGGGGGGGGGGTGGTTGGGTGAGATAGAAACTTCGAATGAGATAGAACGACTATCTGAACTTTCCAGGGAAGAACATACTATGGGAGTGGTGCAGGGGCTACCCATGTTGGTGAGAACCAAGTTCACAATGTGTTATCTCCCCTTGTGGGGGATGAGATGAGCTGGTCTAATACATTAGAACTGTTGAAGTCAAGGGATTGGTGGGTGAGTGCATTAGTGCAGCAATAGTTCACTCAGTCTATGGTGGGGTAGTTGAAGTCACCATGGATCAAGGTGTTAGGGGGTACCTAGATGGGGTCAAGTAGGTTCAGGTAGGAGGAGTGGGTGTCTTGAGTCATGGATGGGGGCTCTATAGCTGGCTATAACTCGGATGGGTGTCTTGCCAACTGTCAGTTGCACCTGGAGTAGATCCAGTGAGTCATGCTGGCAAACAAGTATCGAAATGTACCTGTCTTTAATGAAGATACAGACACCACCACCCTTAGTCTTCTCACCCCATTTTGGGGTTGGAATGTGTGGAATGAGGTATAGCCTGGTAAGGCAGGGGTGCTCTCCATAGCCCTGAACCAAGTTTTTGTGACTGCACAGACGTCGGCATCTTCCAGTGTAAGGAGATCCTCCAGTGAGTGCATTTTCAGGTTAATGCTCCTAGCATTAAACAGCATGACATTCAATTTGCTTAGACTGAATTAGATTGAACATTGTCTAATACTAATTACCCCCATCATTTCAAGAAAAAAGAATCTAAAACACAAGTAGTGGACAGCTGTTAGACACTAGTTGATTCCATATCCATAATTACCCTAGAATGTGAAAATCTTGACTACAAAAGATCCCCTAAGGACTTTACTAATTTTTCTGGAGATGGGTACAGCCATTAAAACTTTCAAATATCCTGAGTTCATAACATTGTAAAATGAACCATCTGAGTCATTTAAAGTCTGCCTGCAACTAAAAATTACAGATACAGAGATGTGGTCAAACATAACTTCTTCTGTGCCCCTGAGCTGCATTCCCATCTGTCCCAAAAATAAAAAATATAAAACACTAGCAAATAAAAAAAGTGTTAGGGAATGTAATGACAAATATTGATGAATTCTGAATCTCTATATAGCAAACCAAAAATACACATTTTAAGACCATCTACTCATAATGCAGTTGTTGTTTAAGTGAGAGAGTGAAATACATTAATTTCCCAAGAAAACTTGCATTGCAATTTCCATGTAGCTATCTCAGATACCAATTCCGTGAAGTAGAAACATTACTCACTTAGTTACTACATTGACTTGCATTATGATTGAATCATTTGCGGAGTAAGGATTGCTTCATTTATTGCATTCATATAGAAGCCAGTAATGTAATCCCATACCACAGAGCAGAGTGACTACTAACTGTAGCCATGCATGAAATTTGCTGCACTGTTTCTCTAAGAGTTCAGTATTAAATGGCATTCATGTTTGAAAATGCTGATTGACACATTGGCAAAGCAAGGGTATTTATTTATTAATTGATTGCTTTATTGACTGACTGGAGTTGCTGACCTGACATATCCATCTGGGCAGTCAACATCCTAGTGTTGTCCAACATGGAAAATTTCCAAGACAATTAAAACCCAGGGCCTTAGGTAGTATTACATGAAGATCCAGAAAAGCATAGCTGTCGGATCTGCAGCTCAGCAAAACTGAGTGAGATAATCGCAGATAAAGATGCAATGCACAGGAAACTATACGTGTGAAGAACTGTATAAGGAGAATTATCCACTGTACTAAACATTTCATAGTAATTGTATGACAAAGTGAATATTCATGTCAGTCTACTTACAATACAGCAAAGAAATATGACAGTAAAGACTAATTCAAGCATGTAAAACAACTTATAATTCAACAAAAAAGAAACTCAAAGATTTGACAAAAAATGTGAATGTTTGATAGGATACCGTGAATGAACAAAGTGGAATAATATCAATATTGATTATAAAAATGGAAACGCAAGCCAGGTATATTCTGTTCCTACTTCTTCACTACAAATTTATGTCACAGTGGTAGTTGCATTGTGCCTTCAAATTGTTTTTGAATTGAAACATAAAAAAGCATTTTTTAGTAAAGGGAAAGTTATCCTAAAGATTACCAAAGGACATGGAATAATTTTTCTCCATTATTTCCTTTTTATTTACGTATGTAGATCTGAGTACTCTATGAGAATTTCACCATATAAGAGCACCAACCAGTCCAAAACTGATGAATCCAGAAGCTTTTATGCAAATTTTAGAAAATGAAAGACACCTGCTGGTTAAACTGTAAAAGTTTTAGGGTACAAAAAGGAATGCAGTGACATGCCCACCCATGATATCCTGTACCTGCAGCATATCTTTCTATCCTGTTGCGAGTTTGCTATAGTTTGTGAACCAGCAGGCACTGTAAGATAGTTAAAAGATGTGCAAAGTACAGAACAGGGGAAAGTAAGTCACATTAGACTTTGACATTCTATCATTAGGTGATTGCAATACATTAATTCAGCAGATTATATTAAATTTTGTATTACTTTTCCAGGTCTCATTGTTTCTTGTTTGTTAAGCTTAAACTGGTTATCTACTATGAAAACCACCAGCTTTGTCAGAGTACTTCCTGAAGTATTCAGTTAATAGAGCCAGTCTTGATTTACTGGAGGTATGGGAATTATTTTTTGCTGGATTGTGGAGGTAATACTGCCTGAGGGGCCTAGGTTTTATTTGTCAAAAGCAATGTTATGGCCCTTGAGAGGTTTAAGATGCGATGCTAATATGAGCCATAATGAGCTGTAATGAATGAATGATGGTTTGGATTAACTGCATTAGGCGTGCAGCGTCATCAGCATATTAATGTAATGCAGCATTCTCACCCAATAGTCAGTCAACAGTTTTGTATATGATATATGCAACTGTGTAGAGCTGGGATGCAGTAAATGACATACTAGAGCCTTACACTATTCACAGTTCCCATGCAACAGCAATCCAGCTACTACTACTGACACAGTATGTGCCTTAATTTGTCTATGTCAACATTTTTATCATTGGCTTACAAGATTCAGCCATAGCTAAATGATATAGATCTCCAAGTGCAGACTGGTCGCGGTTCCCCTTCAGAAGACTGAATCATCATAAGCTCGAAATTCATAAGTCTGAAACCAAAAGCCTGAAAACTCAAAAGCCTGAAACTCAAAAGCCTGAAAACACACAGAATACAAATAATGCTAATATGCCAATACAAAGACGCTACTATCTACCCACTTACCTTAACCCAAACCCTAACCCTAAGGTCCGTCACTATCGCACACTCACCTAACCCGCGCCCTAACCCTAACTCACTTAAACCGCCCCTAACCCTAAAGTCTGTCACTATTGTACACACGCCTAACCTGCACCCTAACCCTAACTCACTTAACCCGCCCCTAAGCCTAACGTAAAAAGAATCGCACACTTACCTGAACCCAACCCATAACTTTCCACCACAGCGCTAAGAATAGCGAAGCCACATTAAAGTCAGTATGTGTATTTTGTGTGTTTTCAGGCTTTTGGGTTTCAGGCTTTTAAGTTTCAGGCTTTTGAGTTTTCAGGCTTTTGGTCTCAGGCTTATGAATTTCGAGCTTATGATGTTTCAGTCTTCTGAAGGGGAACCCTGGTTGCACCTAATAATCAATCCAATGCCCTGATCATAGTAGAAAGCTGATGTTTTGCTCAAAATTACTGACTGAGAAACAAAGATAAATTAATAGACAATGCAGCTACTGCTTGGTCTGGATTATTGCAGACAAGTGCTAAGGTATAACTAAATAGAAGTGCTGACTTACCCCAGTAATCTCCCACTAGTTGTGCATAGCTGCAGACCCTCAGCTTTGCTTGTGCATAGCTGCAGGCTCTCAGAGATCTTTGTGTATAGCTACAGGTCATGATGATCAAATGTCTAAGCCTCTGATGTTGGTTGTGGAGCCCTGACTACAGCCCTGGAGGCACTCACTGGTGGAAAGAGGAAGAATGGATTTCTGCTCACTCACCCACTCTAGGGGAAAGAAAAGGGGATCGACATACATTCTGACTTATCTCCAGTGATGTGATTGAAGATACAATTGTCTAATAGCTTCTTGTTAGCATTTCAGTATTGAAACAGACTGTAGGGGGTGTTGGGGGCATTGTGTGCAATAATGCAAGATGCATTATGTCAGTGGTTCCCCAGTGTGCAGAACAACATATATGACACTGAAAGCCGATTGCTCCAAACCTGCAGGGCCGGCCCTACGAGTAGTAACAGGAACACTAAAAGTTAAATTAAGTAAGTGGAACAAATCTGGATGGTTTGCAAAGGGAGAGAATAAATAAATCTTACCACCCTTACATTCCATAGTTCATAGGTTCATAGGTGTTTACTAGGCTAACGACTAAAAGGGCCTTCTTAAGCCTAACCATGCAAGCTCCTCGTGGTGCCCTGCAGAGTCCTGCAAGTGGCCGAGAGACAAAAGAGAGACTTTGGACTTGATTAAGTATTGTTTTTGCTTGTTGTTTCCCTGAAACGCTAATCCCACCTAAAACGCGGCTTTTCAGTGCTTCTGTGGATCCCTAGTGATATCTGCATTGCTTACTGTACTTATTTCTTTGTTGCACTTGAAAAATGTTACTGTTTGTCATTTTTGCATTTAAGTTACCGGTAACACAGTCGCAGGCTACACACTCAAGTGCGCTAGCCTCCTCTGTGTATTTAAAGTAATTTAAGCTCTGCATTTCTGTTTCTGGAAAAAAAAAAACACAAAAAAACTCCTTGTTTTCCCGCCTTTCTGAACTAGTCTAGTCCAGTTTTCAGGCTTTGCTGAATCCAGGACTGTGGTAAAGGTTCCTATGTTGCCCATATCATACTTGGATAATTAGGTGGCTTCCTTGTTCACTGTGAGAGAGGGAACTCTGAGCAGCCTATCTGTCCCTGTAGGAGTGGTCCCAGCCCAGCAACTTGTAGCTCATTGGCCATTTTGATCTAATTTCTATCCTTTTGATCTCCCTGGTATTTTGCGTGGGTTAGTGCACCGCGCAGCACTATTTAGCTGCGGTTACACTATTCCAGGCTCCACGAAGTCTGTACTTCAGTTTTTCTCTTGAAACTTGATACACTTTAACCCAGCACTAGAAATAAGGCATTTTAAGACTGGTACTTAATAAAACTAGCACTAGCTTAGAGCTTGCATTTCATCCCTATACTACGGAAGTACAAGGCTCTTTACTCATCCAATCAGCAATACAGTCCAAACCATCTGTTCAGGCATGTTCAAGGGACAGCTTCAGGTGTACTCTCTGGTCCAGCTGGTGAATCTGGGCATCCTGAGGCAATGTTACAATTGCCTCATGTACACAGACAACCCCCTCCTCCTCCCAACCAACACAAACATATGTGAGAGATGCAGCTACACAGCCAAGCTGGAGGCTAAGCTCTCTCAACCCATGACTGGATCATCCAATCACAAGGAGAAGGGCAACACAAGCACCACATTACCAGACTCACATAGACCAGCCATAGCTGCACCAGCAAACAACTCTCAGAAACACACAAAAACATATTCGGAGGCTCTAAATAAGAACCTGCCTAAACAACAGAGACCTCCTAAGCATACACCCAAGCAACCCCCACCCCACAACAGAAACCAGGTAACACATACGTCACAACATCAGTGTGACAAGCAAAACAGCCCCTAAGGCTAAATAACACACCTAACACACTAGTAATTGGTAATTCTATCATCAGGCTCACAGACGTCCCACTCACTAGACTGAACAAGGAGAAGGTTACCGTAAGCTGCCTGTCGGGTGCCAGAATCCGCCACATAACACATGCACTCAGGTCACTCCACAACAAGAACCTATGAAGTACAGATATGACTCTGTCATTGTACATGTTGGCGTAAATGACTTGAGATGTACCTCCCTGGACTACATGAAAAGAGACATTGAGGAACTCTCTGACCATGTAGCCCAGGCTGGTATGACTCTGACTCTGAGTAGAATCCTGCCCTCACCCAAAATTATGCCAGCATACGAAGAAAAAGTGATCAGTTTCAACAATTGGTTAAACTACTGGTGTCATTCAAAGGGGATCCAGTACTTGTCAGCCTGGGACGACATGCTTGACAAGCCACATTGCTTTGCCAGAGACGGCTTGCACCTGTCGCCCCTGGGCTTTCGAATACTGGCCAAGACTCTTGCCGCCCCAATGCTGCCTTTTTTAGGCTTAAAAGAAAAACCCGCCTCCATAAACAACAATAATAAACAAATCTGAGGGTAATGCTGCTCAACGTCAGAAGTCTAAACTTCAAAATGCATGCACTCGAGGCTCTCCTTAGTATGGAAGGAATCGACATATGTGCAGTGACAGAAACCTGGTACAAGGCTCCAGAGAGCACCCCAGCACTACCAGGCTATAACTCCTATCATACCTTTAGGTCCCAAAACCAGGACCAGAAAACAAAAGGAAGGGGTGTGTCCATATTCATCAAGAACACCCACACCTCCAGGCTAGTAGCACACCACGCAGAATCTGAGACCATCCAAGTACAATTGACAGCGAGTAAATTGACTGTTCAATTTATAGCTTGCTACAGATCTCCCACCTTGTCTCAAAACTCTCATGCAGCATTCCTGAGAACATTAGAAAGTATGAAGATTCTACCCAACACCATGCTACTGGGTGACTTCAACTATCCAAACATTGACTGGGAAAACTACTCAAGCTCAAACGCCCTAGCCAAAGGCTTCCTTGAGTTTATAAACTCAAACACCCTGGAACAGCTGGTCACCACTCCCACAAGAGGTGACAACATACTGGACCTGGTCATCAACAACATGTGGAACCTATGTTCCACACCTGAGGTAAACTCGTCATTGGTAAGATCAGATCACAAACTAATCACACTGGACATCCACATCCCAACCCCACCCACAGTCAAAGAAATCAAGGTAAAAAACTTCTTTAAAGCCAACTTTACACTCCTCAAGACCAAGGTGGAACGTTTCAAAGCTCCCAATCAAATGGAAAATGATGACCCATCAGCAGAATCCTTTACAAGCGCATTCTATGAACACCTTCAAGAATGTATGGACCGAGCCATCCCAAGTAAAACCAAGACCAACTCCTCAAAAAAGAGGAAGCCAGTTTGGTGGACCTCGGCCATAAATAAACTTTACAGCAGAAGGAGGAAACTCCTGCAAGATAGAACAAAATCCCAAAATAAGAATGCATCTCTGATTAACATCAGTAAAAAACTGTGCTCCCTCATTAAATCATCCAAGGCTAACTTCAAAAGAAAAATAGCCAATGACTCTTAAGGATAACCACAAGGCCTTCTTTAACTATGTCAAAAGTCTAGGGGCAAACTCTCAGATATGCTCTGAGCTAGTGCATAATGGCCATAAATACACTGAACCAACCGACATTGCCAACATCCTGGCTGACAAGTTCAGTGCAAACTTCACCCCCCCCTCCACCAAAGGGGCTAGCACCCATCCCAGTAGAATGTGGCACTCCAGATATCTCAGACACACAAGTAAAGACAGCCCTTGCAAAGGCCAAAAACACAGCATCAGTGGGACCAGATGGTATCCCAGGTTGTGTCTTACACGAGCTTCAAAATGAACTAACCTCCATCTCAAAACACTATTCAAACTCAGCCTCTCTACAGGCTATGTACCCAAAGAATGGCGTACAGCAACAGTCATACCACTCCACAAAGGTGGTGCCACAACTGACCCTGGGAACTATCGCCCTATAAGCTTGACTAGCTTGGTCTGCAAAGCCATAGAACGCATTGTCATGCAGCTCATTAACAGGGACATTGGGAACCTCCAGACACTGGACCCCGCCCAGTTCAGCTTTGTTAAAGGCAGATCTTGCCTCCTGAACTTGGTCGACTTCTTCGAAACAATCACCAAGGCCATAGATAAAGGTAAGGTGGTCCACACAGCATATCTGGACCTCGCTAAGGCATTCTACACCATCCCACACTCAGGAATAATAGACAGACTCACCAGCTTAAATATCAACCCCCATTTCATGAGATAGGTTGCCAATTGGCTCTCAGACAGAACCCACATGGTAAGAGTGACAGGCGCCATGTCTGACTCTAAACCAGTCACAAGTGGAGTCCCACAGGGGTCAGTCCTGGGACCCCTCCTGTTCGGTATATATTTCTCTGAAGTACAGGCAAATGCAGAGGGACTATGGCTAACCAAGTTCACAGATGACTGTAAATTGGGTGCAATAATTGACTCTCCGGCTGACACAGACATCCTGCAAAGGGGTCTCTCAGAGACAAACACCTGGTGTCAAAGTCACGGAATCAAGCTAAATGCCAAAAAATGCATAGTAATCCCATTTGGGAAAAACAAAGTACCTACAAACTACCACATAGATGGGAATCCACTAAGTACAGAAGATGTAATTAGGGACCTGGGTACCCAAGTAGATAACATGCTCTTCTTTGAGAACCACATAGTCAAAACAGTCAGGAAATCCTTCTGTGTGGCACACCTGATCACAAAGGGTTTCTCATCCAGATCCAAGGAGGTGATTGTGCCCCTTTACTCCTCAACTCATTAGGCGCATAATAGAGTACAATGCCCCATTTGGGATGTACCTCACTAGACACCTGCAACAACTAGAAAGACCACATAAGTACCTCACTAAGAGGATTAAGGGCCTTAAACAATTACCCTATGAAGCATGACTAAAAAAGCTCCAGCTCTTCTCAGTCACTTACCGTCTGCTCAGAAGTGACCTATGCCTGACCTATAGGGCCATGTCAAACCCTGAACTAATGGACATGCTTCACCTCAAAATACGAGATCCCTCAGAACCACTCGTTCTAGTGACTTGAACCTATGCACAACAATAAACAGGACATACTGGAGGGATAGATTCCTGTCCCAGCGACTCCCCTCACTCTGGAATAGAATCCCAATCCATATTCGACAGAGCTCCTCTCTGACCCTCTTCAAGAGAAATCTTGATGAGTGGATGGGTAATCGTAAGTTCTACCCTGGGATCACTTCGGGAGCCCTGTTAGACAAAGGCCTCGGTTACTAATCTAATGGGGAGGTGAAAGCCATCACTCTGTGGCAAGGCTTATAAATGCCCCTGGGCAGATAGCCTAGTACTTACCTATGAACCTATGAACCTATCCCAAATCTCTTGACAAGTTCTTGATAAATGTAAGCAGAGACTTGTGAGATGAAATATTTACAAGCAGGGTCCTGGGACCTGAACCATTTACAGGTTACCTGTGTCCATTAGAGACATAGGTGGCAAACCAGGGGTGAATTTCCTGTTCCCCATCTAATTTTTTTCAAGTTGCACTTGAATTGTGTAAGTGAGGACCTCAGCTTCACATGGATGGAGAGCCTGTTCCAGATATGGGGTTGTCTCTGGGATACATACCTGTCTCTCCAGCAGGTACTATTTATATCACGGGCAATGTTTCTGTCTTTAGAATGGGTAATTCTAGTGCTGTTTGTTTTGCAGATATGAAGGAAGTCCATCAGAGTGCAGTTGGACAATGCTCTGTGTGCCAGGCATAGATCTCCTCTCAACAGCCTGTAGCAGGCAAAATACAGGGATAGAGCATGAAGTGATCCGCATAGGACATGTTACTTACCTCCTATATTCTTTTGGTGAGGAACATCTGTGGACGTGCCAGTTGTTGGATATGCCTGGTTAGGTACATACCAAAGGGGGCATTGTACTCAATGATAGGTCTGATTAATGCTGAATACACTGGAACAAAAACTCCCTTGGACCTAGATGCATACATTTGTTTATAAGTTGCGCAAAATAGAATGCTTTCCTTACTACCTTAGACACGATGGTCTAAGGGTAGATTACTGTCTATGTGTGTTCCTGACTACTGGGTCAACTCTAAAGGTTGTGTTACTAATATCATAGTTACCAGGAGTGAATTACTTTCTTAAGGATACTGTTATGCATTTCTTGGCATTTAGTTTTAGTCTATGGCTCTGACACTAATTGTATATATGTGTCAGTCCTTCCTGGAGAACAGTTGTGTTGGTGAGGGATTCAATGACAGTTACTAGTTTGCAACCATCTGCAAATTTAGTCAGCCAGAGGCCATTGACATTGGCCTTGACTTCTGAGAAATAAATGCCAAAAGAACCGATCCCCGAGGGACTCCACTTGTGGCTAGCCTCTTTGTAGAGGTGGACTCCCCAATTCTAACTTCCTGGGTCCTGTCTGTGAGCCAGTTGGTTATCCACCAGGTGACTTAAGGTTTGTGCCTAACATCTTGAGTTTGTCAGCAATGCCTGAGAAGAGTATTGTGTCAAATAGCTTGGCCAGGTCAAGGTAGGCAGTATGAACCATTTTGTTCTCATCTGATGCTCTGGTGACCTTCTCAACGAAGTCCACCAGGTTAATTAGGCATCACCTGCCCTTGACAAAACCAAATTGTGTTTGGGCCAGTGTCTGGACGTTTACTATGCCATTATTGATCTTTTCAATGATAATTTTCTTCTATGGCTTTGCCTATTAGACTAGTGAAACTTATGGGTTTGTAGTTTTCAGGGTCTGTAGATGGCCCACCTTTGTGCAGAGGGATGACTGTTGCTGTTCTCTATTCATGATTCATGAAACCTGTTTGGAGGTTACAGTTAAATAGCAATTCCAGAGGGCCTGATAGGTTATGTTTCATGCTATTTGGAAGGCATCCTGTGATACTGTCTGGGCCCTTGGATGCAGTGTTCTTGGCCTTAGAGAGAGCATTAAGGACCTGCTCTCTGGCGAGAGCAGGAGGAGTTATATTTGATGGAATTTCCTGAGGAAAGGTGGAGGGGGAGAGAGGGGTAAAGTTAGAGCTAAATTTGCTGGCCAGTAGGCTTACTATATCTTCTGCATCAGCATAGGTTGCTCCATTTACAATGAGCTCTGCACACAATTGTGTATTGCCTTTGATATTGTGGATATACTGAAAAATGTCTTGTGGTTGTCTTTGCCTGAGAGGCCAAATGTGCCTCAAAGTTGGTATTGGTAGGCATTCATTGTCCTCTGAGTTGCTTGTTTATTTTGATGAGAGTGTTTTTATCCTGCTGAGTGCTGCACCCCCTAATTTTTGCCATGATTTTCTTCCTTCTGTTATACAGCCTATTGATTTTGTGATTCCACCAGGGTGTTTTTTTTTTTTTTTGAGTTAGTTCTGTACTTCTTCCTGGTGGGTACAGCTGCCTCTATGAAGCTATTAACATGCATGTATAGGATTTCTGTGAACAGTTCTGCACTAGAAGACCTTCTCAGGGTTTATGGGGGCTTGAAATTTTGCCAGGTCATCACTTAATAGCAGGAAGTTAGCCTTAGACTTGTTCCTGAATATTCCAAGGTTAGCTGGGGGTCCAGGTTTTATTTTTGCTTCAAAGGAGACCATTTTGTTGTCTGACCTTACCAGGGAAGACATTACACTAGGGGTGTGCAGCACTTTCCCATATTAGTGAAGACCAGATCCAGTATGGTTGCAGCCCTGGTTGGTGTATTGGCAATCTGGTCTGGGGAGTTTGTGTTTACAAAATCCAGGAATCTCTGTGCCTGTACATTTGGTGTTATATAGGATTCACAGTTAATAGTAGGGTAATTAAAGTTGCCCATGGATATGGTATTGGGTTGGATGGTGAGTGTTTTCAATACATTTAAATATATGGTATGAGTTTGTTGGGTCATAGTGGGTGACCTACAGCTTGCAAGTAAGTGGTATTGGATTTTATCTACTGTGATTTGGACAACGAGAAGCTCAATGCATTGCTCTGTTTGTCCAGTCTTGAGGCATATTTATTTTTGATGTAAATTGAGATACCTGCACTATTAGCCCCTGTCTGTGAAGTAGCTGATCTAAATGTGTGGGAGACATTATAACCTTGTGCTGTCGGTGTACTGTCTGCAGTTTTAAACCATGTCTCAGTGACCACACAGATGTCAGTAATCTCTAGGGTGAAGAGAGCATCTAGGGAGTAGAGATTTTTGTTTAAATTCCTATCATTGAGCAGTAATACCTTTAGAATTTCTTGTTTTTGATTTGCTATGTCGGAAGTACTTCCAGTTTGGTATTGCCTAAAAAAGGCACTATGGGGAAAGACAATGTTTTAGCTAATATTCGAAAGCCTGAAGGGGAGGGGATAGAAGGGTTGTAGAGCATCCCTGGCAAAGCAGTGTGGTCCGTTGACCATCTACTTCCATGATGACAAATATTGCACCCCCCCCCTTAGAATAACACCAGAAACTAAGCCAATTATTAAAGTCAGTCATCTTTTGTTCATATTGTGACATTATCCTTGGAGAAGGTGAAATGCTGCTTGATGCTAGGTTCTTACCAGCCTGGGACACATATTCCTAGAGTTCCACGATGTCTCCCTTCATATAGTCTGTGGAGGTATGTCTCAGGTTATTTACACCCACATGGACTATGACTGAGTCCTACTGTTACTTGTGGTCTAATAACCTGAGTGTGTGTGTAATATGGTGGATCCTAGCCCCTGATAAGCAAATGACCATGATTTTCTCCTTACTCTGCCTGGTGAGAGGGACATCACTGTGTCTCGCAGTGCAGTAAGAGTGCATTCATGGCTGATGAGTGTATTTCTTATGTATATTCTGCCTAGGAGCTAGGAGGTTTGTGGGGCTTAGAAAGGTTAAATTTAAGGGCCTCAGCATATGGGGGTGTATGCGTCTGCTTTGAATTGTGTATGTTGGGTGCAGATTGTGTACTACTGACAACCTTATTAACGTTAGTAGTACTTGTATCTCAGACTTTGCCTCCAGTGACATTGTATAACTACATCTCTCACATACCATATCAGTTTGTTTGAAAATTAACTGGTTGTCAGTAAACATGAAGCAATTTCTACATTGCCTCAGGATGCCCATTTCCACCAAGATGGTAACAGAGATAGTGGAAAAGTTCATATCCATGGCAACAGATCCTTTTTTATTGATTAGACAGTTAGAGTGGTGACAATATAAAGCAATGTCAGGAGTATCTGGTTTGGAACTCTGGGTGCAACACTTGTCAATGCAAACTATCTGTCCCATGTGCAACTAGGTACTGGTGAAATTTAAATTGTGCTTTTACAGGAGAAACATCAGTCAAGTGTCTGTGAATATACAGGCCACTGTCAAACACTTGAAGGGAAACATAAGTAGACGCTGATGATTTATTGATTAAGTATTTATGCAGATATTCTGAAGTTAGAAATAAATCAAGCAATACTTAGTAAAAACAAACAAGACTGATGAAAAGAGGGAAGTCATGTGAATGGCTATTGGATAGCTAGTACTAGTACTAGTCTCTCCACAGCTTCACTCTGCTGGGATACAATGCTCCTTTGCTTCTTCTCTCACCAGAAGCAAAACATTAGCAGCAATCACAAGATGAGAAGCAGGCCACAGCCTGTTTGTTGATCCAGAGTCTTATCCCAGATGATGCACAGGTCTGTATGCTTGTAGACTTCCCAGGTAGATGCCTTGATAGCAGCCAGACCAATCAGACTCGTCATGCACAGACACTCACTACCCTACCAGAAACAGTCAGAAATCAATGCACTCTGCTTCTCTTCTCACCAGGAGCAAAATATAAGCACAAATTCCAAGCTGGCATCTATGAAGCAGTTATTAGGCTTTCCAGTGATTAGCAGTCTCGACAAAATAATGTCCATGTGTTCTTTGTCTCACCAGGAGCAAAAAAGAAGCACTAATCCCAAGATGACTATTGAGAGGCAGAAAGCCGTCTCTCCAATAATAGGTGGTCCTGGAGTAGATTGGGCAGATTTTAAAGGTGAGATGGAAAATAGGTTACTATCCTAAGAGCTGCAGTGTTCACTGAGCAGTTAGATATGAATGAGTGAATAACTTTATCTTTAGCTATCTAAGTGGAGAGCCACTAATTTTAAAGAGCAAGATAGACAGGCTGTGTGTGAGCACTTTGTATTATAACGCTATAAAACACAATGGGATGGCCAATACATTTAATTAGTGAATGGGAGTGATTTCACAGAATGATAATTTTGTGCTTACTCATAGCAGACAATGAAAGGGGAGAGGAAAAGAGATATGTGGTCAAATTAACATAAGAGACAGGCAACTACAAAGACTTGAGTTTAAAAACACAACAGCTCTAGGGTGGGAGTGTGGAAAACTTCATATCTGTGTGTGGTCTCTTCCCTAGTTTAAACATGCAATTAAAAGTAGAATACAAGTAAAACACAGTGTGTAGAAAACAAATCACAATAAACAAAATAGAAGAAGGCAATAAAGTAATACAAAATACAAGAAAGCAAAAGCAAAGTAACCTTTCCCTCACAATTTGCGTCCGAGCCTGTTTGAGCTTTAGCAGATGTTGTACATCAATAAACATTTATTTACATAATCTTTGATTACAGGGTTAATCCCAAGAGACAGTGACCTATTTTCAGGGGACATCTAAGGTGGCATTTATATTCTTAGGGGAACTTTGACCAGGGCATTGGGAAACTTCCTGTACTCTTTGTTTAATCATATATTTTTTTATTTTATAAATAGATGACAATTGTGTACATGTTTTAAAACAAAACCTCTTAGTAAATAACTAGTAACCAAGAAAAAAATAAAATTAACTATTTACTATGTTTACAAAGGCCTGCAATGATGAATTATACATTCATGATAAAAAAATAAAAAGTTACTTAAGTGTGCAAAATTTCAGAAAGAGTTTGAGTCCATTTGAAGTAACTCAGTTAGTGACAAAACCTTTCTCCAAGAGTTGTTGGTGAAGTTCTTCGAGTAAATTCTGATTTATTTGGTCTTGGTTTCTTTAAATGCCATTTCTTTCACAAGAGATATTAAATCTTCCATAGTTGGGGAGATGTTAAGAGTTTCATTTTCTGGGGATACAGTTTCTAGCATCTGCTAAAGTTGTCTATATTAGATATGAATTGCCTTTGTTCAAAGTATAAGCTTCAGTTATGTTAAAGAAAACAAGATATTTATTCAATGAAAATGAATCTGAAAATAAGGCTTTAAAGAAATCATCTATATCTTTCTAGTCATTTTCCTGCACTCTTTTTAATAGGTGCCGTAGGATCTTTTATATCCATCTGATTTACCAGAATCACAAGCAGGTGAGACCTGGGTTAAACATCTCATCCAGAGGCACCACTTCTGCACATGCAACACTTACTCACATTCCAGCAAGTTGACACCTCTAATCCTTTGTTCCCGAGGAGCCAGGCACCTGGTATGTTATTTCAAGGTTTGACATTGAGTTACAGTCCCACAGCATGCATATATGTGTGAGGTGTTACAATGTACAGAACTGACAGTATTTTAGAGTGACGAGGACACAGAGAAATAATTTGTCAAGTCAGTGGTCACCACAATGATGAGCATCACAGATATGTGGTATCTACTGTCATGATATCAATACCTTTAATTATAACATTCCCCCATATCTAGAATAAAAGTTTAACGGATAGCCATTGACTGTGCTAAAAATGTTTAAGATTATCTCTCACACACAGCTCCATGTTTCTCTTAACCTAGGATTTTGAAAATATAACTGATGTAAAGTGATAGCACAGCAGAATGGAATTCCTTAATTATGCATTCTGTGTCTAATACTGGTTTCTCCTTCTCACAATGTGGGACAAAATATAAGCTGACAAACACATTTGCTGACATCAGCTCTCTTTGCTTAATTGGGTGTCAAAGATGTACAATAGGAGTCTATAGTAAAGAACTAATAATTTTCTGGGGTATATTCTCAAGGCAAAGGGCACACTCTGTATGCAATCCATTTCATTGGTAGCTGTATAGGAGAGTTTGTGTGTGTGTGTGTGTGTGTGTGTGTGTGTGTGTGTGTGTGTGTGTGTGTGTGTGTGTGTGTGTGTGTGTGTGTGCCTGGACATAAGGGCAATTCAGTTTATGAATCATATAAATGTCAAGGCTACATAAAATCTGCAGTATAAACTATGCTTGTAACACACTGTGTGAAATGTTTATGAATAGCCTGGTCTGTCATTTACAAAGATTGTAAATAGCATTAAACTTTATACTCCACCCTCAATGACAGAGATATGATATTCATCCATCAGATTTATTGGCGCATTTGCTCTAGATAACTATCAAACCATTTAGTGTCACTAGGACAAAGACCAGAGATAACCAGAATTTTGGGAAATGTGACATCAACTACTGTTTGTTTGTTTGTGTCTTTTGGCTTTTCCCGGTTAGGGGTCGCCACAGCGGAACTCCGGTCCGCTAATGATTGGTAGTTGATTTTTATGTGCCGAGTTACCAGCCCTGACGCACAACCTTCATGCTTAAAAAAGGTCCAAAATTAGTGTGTCCGTGGTCTGAATATAGAGTCTATAATATCAGGCAGGGACAGAATTCAAATAGAGTTGCAACCTTCTCAAATGCCTAAAGTGGGACACACTTTACAGAAAGAAGAGATTTTACAGGGCAAACCATACCTATAACTAATGCAAACACCATGGTGTTGTTAAAACAAAAGCTTGTTGTACAGATTGAGTAATTTATGTTGTTTTCTAGAATTCTAAGATATTTCAGTTAGAAACAGTTGCTTTATACAAATGACAGAGAAAAATGCAGAAGACTTCTTTGTCTTAAAATCTCAGGACAGACACCATTGTTCATGCTTTTCCATAAGTTGCAACGGCCCAAATAGGAAATATCCTGTGTAAACACACCTACATTTACACCAAGGTTAGGCTTGAGACCATGATGTGTGTTGGACATAAAAATTACATTTATTGAGTGTTGAATAACTTGTAATTGAATACCATTTTTCTAGGGTTTTGTTTTACTAAGAGGAACAAGATAGCTATGGGATAGTAACCATTTAGTAATGCTAAAGAACTTAATTTATGTGAGGAGCAGTGAATGCTTCCTTCCAGGTACTGAAATACAAGCCTTTTTTGGAAGATGTAGTCGTTAATATAATGACTGCATACTCACTAGCAATCAGATTTTTTAAAAATATCTGAAGATCACTTACCAACTGATGCTGATCCTGGTTTTATTCACTAAGCTAGTCGGTAATTTTTGAAGAGTAAAGGATACGACACTTAGTGTTCATAGGTTCATAGATTAGTACTAAGCCAACTTCCCTTGCAAGCCATTTTAAGCCTAGCCAATTATCCCTTGGGAGACTCAAACACTGCACCTTGTGTTTGTAAGGCAAACACTTTAACCATTAGGCCACCCTCCCACCCCCTTTTAAGCAATTTATCCATGATTTATTTTATTATTTTTTTATTATCAAAAAAAAATCTGTTCCAGACTGAAATGTAGCATCATTATCATTCACATTAAAAAATATATGAGGACTGGCATTATTACCAGGGTTAAATCGCTTCTCACTATTATCCCAGAACATTACTGAATTATCAGCATGCAGGTGGATATTGATAATACAGATAAAGGCTCTTTTTCTAGAGACTAAAACATTTTATTAGGTTTTGAGATACTTTAATCAGACTGATATCACTTCTGGACTGGTAGTAAATAGGTCACAGATGGCCCCTTTGAGTTTTCACATTTTTACTTCAGGAGTGATCTGTTGTAGATTTTTGAACCTAACATAATTTCTTTGCAAGGGGTCACACTGATTAAGACATTCAAGAACTTTATACAGAAATGATGCAGGACATCACCTAGTGGCAACCAGTATAATACAGACCTATACAGTATATCTTAACACTTTTATGAAGCTGTTATCATCAGACTTTCTGAGGATAATGAATGGAATGACTCAAATCACCCTTTTTGGCCTTCATCCCTACACTTGATGATTGTTTCCATCCAGAAGTACTATAGCCAATTTGATTCTCCATAAACAATACCAGAGTCCTCACTAAGGCTTCCTAATTTCATTTTACAGATTTTGATACACATGACTTCCACAGGGATTCAGTTGGATATCACTCTAACTCTGTGAATGGCTAGAACAGAATTCTGATTGGTTCATTTCTTTGAAAGTGCATGATGTTACTGGATTCTTGGATAATGACCCTCCAGAATAACAATGTGATTGGACAAAACTCATACAGTCAAATGAATGTCCTCCTTATTTATGTCAGCAAATGCTGGAAAAACTGCCATGGTTGAGCAGTTCTTTTAGCAGCTGTCAAAAGAGCTGTTAGATTGCAATATAAACTGTCAGTCTCAGTGTTTCCAAGTAATATAGACTTTTTTATTACTTCTTTTTCATTGCTCTAAAGTGCAATGAAAAATATAAATTAATAACAATCATCTCGTTATATCACAGTAGCAGTCAAAAAATACATTTCAGGTGTAGCCCTAATTAAGGCATAGAAGATTAATAACTTTGGTTCCATCTTATTAAATTCAAAACACAATGTGAAACTTCCAGATGAGACAAAAAATATTACTATGTCAAATGTTGGCTTTCATAATTCATTTAAAATATTCCCCTGGATTCACAAAACCTCCGTGTAAGACTAAATAAGTCTTACTTGGAAACTGCAATTGAACGGTATGACGTCAGCATGCCATGCATATTCATGAGGGCACGCTGACTCCACTTCAAGTCTAACACGGACCATGCAGGAAGGCAGGGGGCATGTCTGACTGCTGAGAAGTCCTAAGGTCCACGCCCCTGCAAGTGTCTGAATTGTGAAATGTCAACACACATGAGTGAGTCCGCTCAAATGTCAGCATACCCAACACTACACTCCCTCACATTGTAAACCCCCAGTAGAGTTATAAAATGTAAAATTTATTTTTTTTTTTCTAATTCCCGATATAGCTGCCCGTATTTGCGCGTGTTTGCTCGGGTGTGCCCATAGCTTAGCTAGAGTTAGCAATGTCGACATTGAAGAGCATAATAACAAATGTTTATGCAAATTAATCCAAATAGCAATAGTGTAGTGGTACAGCCTTCGCACAAAGAGGAGGCATTTACAGTTTGAGTCCCACCACTCCCCTCTCTATTTTATGCTTTAAATTAGCATATGAAATAATTCCTGACATATATATGACTAAAATATTACTAAAAAGCATTGAAATGGCCTATGTATCAGTGAACAAAATGTATATATAGAAATGTAAGAAGGATCTTGACATATAAATGCCATAGCTAAGCAGCGCTTTACCCAGCGCAATCTAGTTGGCCACATCTAAGCAGTGCTTTACCCAGCGCAATCTAGTTGCCCACAGCTAAGCAGCACTTTACCCAGCACAATATAGTTGCCCACAGCAAAGCAGCGCTTTACCCAGTGCAATAATTTTGCATGGAGCTGCGCACCACGCTAACCAGTGCACCATAGGGCAACGTGGAGCAACGTCGGGCAATGAGGAGCAACGTGGAGCAACGTTGAGCAAAGTTGCCTATACACGGCCACACCCCCTAGCCTGTCTGGACAGTAGTAAAATAAAATGCAATGACAAGTTTCAAACGCGGGACACTGTGCACCATAATCAAAGTACTGAACCACTAAGCCATGACAGCTTAGGATAAGCATCCACTGTTAACATACATATACTTATAAATGGTATATTAACCATTGCTAAGCAGGTCTGCAGTCAGCTGAGAATTTTCAAAAATGGCCAATAACAAAAAAGTGCAGGAAATGCGGCATATTTAAGCTCCATAGGCGGGAATACTCACCATAACTGATTGTAGCACCCATCTGCAGTTAGAATGTCTGGTGCTGGAGAGGGTACTCACTTTCGAGTGCAACGCTGGGGCATAGAGGAGTCAAAATACATGGTTTGGCTCCTTGTCCATCGTCATGAGTCTCGACTCCTGCAGGGCCAGTTCCAAGGGACGGAGTATAAAGCAGAGGCTTGGAACCAGTTGGCTCATGATCTCACCAGTGCCACAGGCATCCCTCGGACTGGTGAGCAGGTCCGTCACCACCATGCAGACCTGAAGAGATGGAAGCAGGACCTACTGAACCAATGGATCCAGGAGGCCACTCATATGCAAGATGCCCCACTACTGAGTAGGTAGCCATGGAATGCAGTATGTAAGACATGCTAATATAGTCTAAATAATGGATAGTTATGTCTCAATATCCCTTCATTTACTTCATAGCTGCAGGTGTCCATGCTGCAAATCAGCAAGCCTATGCAGATAGGCTGCTAAGGCTGTGCCACCAGGCAGGTTAGTAATTATTCTGCATGTATTGTTATATAATATATGTGAGAGAGCATGAACAAAGTGTTGTAGCCCAATAATACAGCTATAAAATGCCCTGAATAATTTCTCTGCATGTACTGTTATATAACATAAGTCAGAGAGCCAGAAATAGAGTGTAGTAACCCATTAATAAAGGTAAAATAAGTCTGGAATACTATCTCTGCATGTACTGTCATATAAAATAAGTGAGCGAGCCTGAAAAAGAGTGTTGTAACCTATCAATAAAGGTATAATATGTCTTGAATAGGTCTTCCGTATGCACTGTAATATCAAATAAAGGAGAGAGCCTGTAGAAAACAGTGTTTAATGTAATTAATAAAGGTATAATACATGGAGTGTGTCTGTGTCACTTCTTTGAAATGTTGTTGTACCCTTGCATTAAATAAATAGTACTGTTGTATTAAGTGCTGTCAACCCACAGTTGTGCAGTCCCATATAAAGTGGATGAAGGAAGTGCCAGTAGCTGTGAAGCATATATACAGTCCTCAACAGTCGGTAAATGTCTGGCATGCATAGGTAAATCTGGCACACGAGTAGCTTGTCAAGGTGTTCCCCAGAAATGTGAGTGTGCTACATGAAATGTAGGGTTCTGTAGAAATGTAACTGAAAATGTCACGTGAACACATCCAGATATGTAGATACATAAATATAAAAATAAAATATAACTATGTAGCAGTAACATCTGCATCTTGGACAGTTAGTATGTCAGATATAGGTCAGGTATATCATGAACTAGCCAAACCCATTACACAATCTAATGCATGTTGCCTAGTGTAATAATACATGTAGGGGATATACACCTGCAGTCAATAGGAATGTAGTGTAGCGTAAAAGTACTTATAAGATGTTAATGGAGGTTTCTTTTTACACCCTACTATATGTGCATAAACAATGCAATTCCACACCTCAATGGGTATGTCTAATTTCAAAACATTTGTTGGGACATATGCCCTATTGTTCTATAAAAATCTGCATTTTCTTTGATGCATGTGCCCTGTTCAAACACCACAATCTTGGTGGCCTGTTGCCACCAATCATCCCTGCATGCTGTTGTAATGTCCACTGCCGTTCAATATATGCATGTGTTATGCTTGCTGTTCAACTGTTGGAACCCTGGTGTGTTGAGTTAATGGGAAATTACTGCATGCTGTTACAACTAATTTGGAATGCTGTTGTTTATGTTGTAATTAAACACACCTAATCACAGAACGTATGGGAAGGCCGGTCCCAGCGGAACCACCTGTCCCTCCTCAGCTGGCGATTGCACCTGGCACCAGCAGGTCTGGTGCCCAGCCCAGGCTACCCTCCTCCATTGGTCCTGTGCCACCTTCGGGTGGAAGCACTGCAAGGAGTGGGGCTCGTCCCCCCCCTGCAAGCGTGGTCGGAGAAGGGCCACCTGTCACCCTCTGAAGGGTCCGGGTTGTGGTGCGTAGGGTGATCCAGCATTTAGTCGCTGATCCCCTACTCCAGCTCGAGGCGAGAGTGGTGCGACTCACTGGTGAGCCTGCCCCTCCTACACTGCCCCCAACACAGCCACCCTCGGGTCTGTGAAGGTTCAGTGGTGACTGCCCATGGGTGGGGATCTCAGTCCCACTGTTACCATCTGTGGGCTCATGGGCTTGCGATTTCCAAACATCCGTCCCCATCAATTGTGTTCACCCACCCCATGTGTCATACTCCACCCCTGTATGCGTCTTGTTTGTCTTGTCTGTTTACCTCCCCAACCTACCTCCCCAAATATACCTACTTCCTCTACCTCACATTCCACTCTCACCTGAAAAAAAAAAAAAGGGCAATCTGTACCCACAAAAAAATTACGCCCCATACATAGCTGCCCATTTCGAACACATGTCTGCTGGACATGTAAACTGATAATTAGAATTGGCAGTACAACATACTTTGTTGTCCTCACCCCTCTCTCAGAGGTGGAAGGTTTCAAATTTCACTCCAAATTTGTAACATATGCACAACTGTTGCTGGTAAAGAAATGGGCAGCTATGGACCTTCCCTACACCCATCCTGCACATCCCAAGCTGGTTTCCCCACTGTCTTTCCCTCTTTGTGCCCCCTTTTTCACCACTTTCCTATCTCCCCATTTTCTTTTCTTTCAAAGAAATTAGCACGGGGGTTAGCGGGAGTAAGCACTTTTAAGCAGTAGTTAGCGGGTTTGAGCGAGTGTGAACATGTGTGCGCTAAGCTTAGCATCGCTAAGCATCATGCAAACTCATGCAAACCCGCTTACAACTGCTTAAAAGTGCCTTAATCACTCTGTATGTCAGGGCCCTTGTTCTGTTCAGCAGCAAAATAAAACACTTCTGTCAGCTTGAGCACACTTGACTGCATGAAGTACCACTAAGCCACAGCAGATATAAAATAACTTGGTGCTGAAATAAATATATTATGCAAAACAATGAGTGAATGTAAATGAAAAATAGGAAGGCCATAACACAAAGCTTGTTCTGTGGATCTTTACCAGCAATTGTTGTGGAATTGCATTACATGACTGTGATAAGAGAAGCAGCCATTCTCGCAGCAAATAATGTTATTGAGGCACTTTGCAACCCCCACACAGTATCATAGCAGGACAAACACTGGCATATCTGGTTAGGGCAGAGGCCATACTTCCTGATTGTGAAACATATTTTAACTGTGTCCCTCTGAATCCCTCTGAAAAGTACTAACGTTAGTCAGAGAGGTGGTGTATTACACAGTGAATACTCACAATAATAACAGTAGACACCGCTTGTACTTCATAAAAGGAGTACTAATCCATATGCACTGCTTCACTCAAGTCTTCACTTACTGTCTCTATTAGTTGGAAGGTGTACCTCACTTTTAACTACCTATCCCTGACTCCAAGCAAATATGTATCTGAGTGTTTCATAGGCCTGGCAGAGCCACAAACACACAGGCATATCAGCTCATCTGCTGTTACACACTCTGCAAATAGCTTTGTGAGGACTTCCACAAGCATACCCTTATGTAGGAGAACAACACAGAAATAACAACGGATCTAACCATGTACTGGTAGCAACTGACTGTAACAATGCCATTGTACCAGTGCTGAAAACACCTGTGGGTTGCACAGACAAAGAATAACAGGCTAACATCTGGCTACCATCTGGATAGGTTCACAGTTGGGAACTATGCAGACAGACCACCTGCCTTGATAAACCAACAGGTACACACCAATCTATTAAGTCCAGTAAGATAACACTCACACAATAAGATATAATGTTATCTGTATGTCTGCACCCCCCATATTTTAAATATACGTGTGTTTAGGGTCAACCAAGGATGTAGGTAGGCATACTCAGTAGTGGAATTCTCCAGTTTACCTGAGACTCCTGTGCTAATGTCAACAATAAAAATACACAAACCCTGCAGAAGTGAGTACATCAATATGCACAGTATAACAGTCCACAAACAGTTAATGTGTCAAAAGAATACTTCTCAATAACTACTTTTGTATGGCAGTCAATTACATAAGTAGAAAAGAAACTACATACTCACATATATCTTGTGTAAGCATTTGTAGGGGTGAGTTAAACTCTACACTGATAGCTCTGTACTGGAAGTGGCAACAGTCAGGTCTGAGTACAACATGTACATCACTGTCTACACCTCTAGCTTCAGATATAAGAAGTATGCCAACCTTCTGACGTAAACAACAGTGTCCACAGCCAACAAGCATGGGCCCCACTCTGGAAATCAGAAAGGGCTACGCCTACAAAACCTAGCAATTTATAGCATTGGGTTGCTATGACAGTGAGTACTGCAATTACCACACAAATGCTGGACACCAATTGGTGCAGAGATCATCACATGCACATGTGCAGATACCTATAAAAGCAGACTGTACTTGCTATCCCCAGAAGCAATCATTACATTGCATGTGATAAAGCATCACTGAACTTGTGGATGAGTAAAAACTAGTTATTACTTAATAACACAAAAGCGTAATTAAGTAAAAATACTTGAGTGAATCAGCAAACAAATATATTAATTAAGTAAAAAAAAACGTAATTAATAAGCAAAAGGAATTAAGTAGAAGCAATCTTCACTTAAGTAACACCAAAAAAAAAATTGTCAAAACATACACAGATGGACCTGAAAGTGACAAACAGGTATGTGACAGATATGTGATTACCGGCAAGTAGTAGATGTTTATGAAGAGTACTGTAAATACTTTGAAACATGCATATGTGGCAGCAGTAGGTATGTATGCACTGATGCCATGCATGACTACTGCCATGGACAAATTAGTGTGTAGCTGTGTGCAGTGGGACATAATTGTGACATATGTAGCTCAGCATTTAATGTCAAACATCCGATCATGTCATCTATGTTCTGTACAGTACTGTGTATAATGGCTGTCTGGGGGAGTAGTGCAAACAGCTATATAAACCTGGATGTGACAGAGTAACACATGCATGATAGTCATATAATGTGTAGCTTAGCATTGGCAACTGCTGTACCAGGCTAGTATAGTAATGTAGCATTAGCAGCTATAAATACTCCCTGTAATATTACTGTTATGCACACATGTGACAACTGTTTATGTTGTAGCAAGACCCAACAGGTCATCCATGAGGTCTACAGACATACAACAGTGTGTACCTTGTGTGTGTATGGCACACACATATGTAGAGATATTTATGTGTCAGATATATTAGCATCTTAACATGTGCATAGAGCAAGGTACATACTGCAACTGTTTGTGAAGGGTGGATATATATATATATATATATATATATATATATATATATATATATATATATATATATGTTGGTGAAGGTTGTTATGTGCATATTTTCATGTAGGTTGTAATGTGTGGCAAACAAGACAGCATACAATGCTGGTATATGACATGTGGTGTTCAAACGCTGTGGGTATGATTTGTTAAGTTTATAGTCTTCCAGACAGGGAGTCCTGCTAAAGATACATGGCCTGAGAATACCCTCAATGCATTCTGCACAAGACTGTGCAAAATTATTACATAACTGTATCTCTCTCAACCCTTGCATAATTGATATTCCCACCATGAAAGGTGGACTGTATATGTGCCTACATGTAAATCTATATGTACACCAATGGATGTTTATATGTACGCTCACGCTCAATACTGTAAATGTATTGCCATCCCTTTTGTTAAAAACCCTGTACCCATGAACTACCACATAGGTAGTAGTCTACTCAACACCAAAAGTGTGATAAGAGACCACAGGACACAGGTGGACAGTAGTGTCCCTTTTGATAATCACAGTGGCACACTAGTCATGTAAACTGTGTACGGTCCACATGTCATCACAAAAGGTGTGTCATCCATGGAATGAGAGGTCAGTGTTCCACTCTACTCATCAGTCATAAAACCCATCATAGAGTACAATGGGCCTTTTGGTATGTACCTCAGAAGACATCTACAGCAACTGTAGATGCCAGGCACAAACACCACAAAGAGTATTACCAGACTCAAACAGATGCCCTATGCAGACTGTCTTCCAAAACCACAGCTACACTGTGTCACATATCGCCCACCCAGAACCAACCTCTGCCTAACATACAAAGCTATGCCAAACCTACAGGTGTTGGACATGCTCCATGTCAACAGATCAAAATCCCTACAAGCTACACACTGTACTGATATAAACCTTGTAATGTCAAAAAGCAGAACATGCTGGAGTGGTACATTCTCATCTCAGACACATACCATACCCGGGAACTAACTACCTATCAATAGCAAAGAAAGGTCCTCATTAGCAGTCGTCATGAATAATCATGATGAATGGATGTGAGATAGGAAATACAACCCGGGAATCACCTCTGTGGCTCTGCATGACAGGGGCACATGAACTTAAATTATATGGGTGTTGAAGGGCAGGGTACCATATGGCTAGGCTTCTATAGGCCCTATGACTAATAACCTATGAGCTACCTGTGACCTGATACACACACGCATGTACATGTTACATAAATTGCTATGTGAGGTTGACTGAGTGTGATGGTGAATGTGTATATATCGTGGTATGTAGTGTTCTAGCTCTGATCACCGCAAAAGATATGTATGCTATTGCTAGGCAGCAAAAGCAGTATGGTATACGGTGTGACATAGTCCCATGGTGTTGAATGGAGTGTGCCATTGTAGGCTAAAGCAGTACAAGTATGCACATTGATTGTTAACACTAGTGAATACAAATCCCTTATGAACTGTAGTACTACCTGAAGCTGTAGGCCTAAACAGCACAGTATGGTGTATATCCACATTGCTTGGAAACACTGTTCTGTTTGTTACCTGTAGTCCTCTCACATTACATACCTCAGGCATAAGGTTTTGTAAGTGCTGACACACAGTACTGTATGGTACACAGGTAAAGCTCATCTGGGTTGCCATACCTTTGTGTCTTGTAGGTATGTCTGATGTGTGTGTGGGTATGCCTGTAACATGGCCTCGGTCGTATGTGTGTTACAGGATATAAGTGCATATCTAGCAACATGTATAGTGTAGTACAGCAGTATGCCACCTATATTGATGAATGTGCACATATGTTACTTAGGGGTTTGCTATCAACAAGTAGTGTGGTGTACTGGTAGTACTGTAACTGTACTTTACAATAATTTCAATGGATGACAAATTTCTGTATGCATTAGCTTCATATATACCTCCTGTGGCTAGGTGGTGCATTGTGTCACATACAGTGTGCCATGTGCTGTTGTATAGTCTTACATACTGGTTTCACTTTGTTGCTGTGCAGAACATGGTTTAATATATAGAACGTGCCAGGCACTGTCAGGCAGTTGTGGGCTGAGCACTGATGTGTGGTAATAAAAGTGTGTATCTACTGACAGCCAATAGGTTGCTATATATGGCATTTCATTGATATCTGTACTTTAGAATGTTAAGTGTGCCACAAGACTTGCTCACAATAATTGTTTTATTTTCTTCCCGGGACATATCTCATCATCGCAACACTGCATATTCCCCTGAAGAGGAGGAAATAATTATATCCACACTATTACAACATCACACCCTGCTGTTCTCCAGAACCAGCCAAAACCAGCATGACCGCACTGCACTGTGGCAGGATGTTGTCCATTGGGTTAATGACGTAGGCATGCATAACCGGACTTATGAGCAGGTACGCCATCACTGCAGTGATTTAATCAGACATGTCCGGCAGCATGCCTCTGATGTCCGCAGACAACAGCTTGCCACAGGTGGTGATGCAGCATCACATCCGCCCCTCACCAGAGTGGAAGAGCTGCTCCTCAGCATGGTGGCTCCTGGCCAACCACTACAACAAACATGTGTCATCATGGAGGCCGGAGTCACCAGCAAGTTGACTCTGAGCATGCAGGTAACATGCCATATCTGTAGACTACTGTTAGCTCGATTGTTAGAACATGCATATGTCAGATGTGTATTGTGTATTTGGAAGATGTGGAGCCTGGTGTTGTGCAATTCTGATAATTTGGAGCATAATCTGTATGCCTGTGACTGTCAACCGTTGTACTACTGTAAAATTGCAAAGTCACAGCAGCAATGCCACAGTTGTTGACACTGACAAACTGTCTCATATCCTTATAGGTCCCTCTGATGTGACAGCAAGACAGCAGACCCATGCTGGTGAGCATTCTACATTTAATATGGCAAATAACATGTGCATGTCATAGGTGAGTTTTAGGCCATATACATATGTACAACACCTACACATAACGCATGCTCTGCAAGTTTTCTGTGGGACTATGCACATCCCAGTAGCATGAGTGGCTGCCTCAAACACATGCTATTGTGTATAGCATGCCAAGCAATTGTGGTACACAGTAGTGGACATTGTATAGGCAGAGTCAATACACATGCACACAATATACACCACCTTGTCATACACAGTACGTGTTAATATGATACACATGGTGTATGTAGACAGCTGCTGTAAGGTCAGACTCCAGTATCCCAAATGTCATCCACACAGCACACATACTATACCTGAGGGTTAGAGGACTATCATGGGGTGGTGCAAAACTCTTCAACAAACAAGACATTCATGTTAGGCAATGCTCCCTATTGAATACCTTACATAGCCATGTAACAACTGCCTGTGAAATGGTTAATGTAGCCACAGTGCTGCAGTTCAGGTACAGCAAGATAGTTGCCAGTGTGGCACACATTAGTGGCCTTGAGTGACCACATGATGCTGCCTGATGATGGCTCATGTTACTACACTACCATCCAGTTACAGTAACTACAGTACAACACATAGCATTCATTGCTATACACCTGACAGTTGTGTGCATCCAGTCATGGTATGTATACCTGTGAGTGATGGTGCACAGGACATTGAAAAGCATTTAATACTTGCACATCAATATTGTGTCCATGTACACATTCTGTTCCAGGGTGAGGCCAATCATTGAACAACACACATGCAGCAAACACATGTATACTGTTATTAACAAGGACTCTCTACACTCACACTGCATGCTGTTGAGCAACACACATCTTGCATTCTGACACGTGTGATAGGACTCTTTGGCTTGTGATACTGTACTCCACCACCAACCACTAATAGGTATGTTCTGGATTGCTGTTGGTGTGTGTGTGTGTGTGTGTGTGTGTGTGTGTGTGTGTGTGTGTGTGTGTGTGTGTGTGTGTGTGTGCATGTGTGCATGTGTTCATGTGTTCATGTGGGCATGTGTGCATGTGTGCATGTGTTCATGTGTTCATGTCTGCATGTGTGCATGTGTTCATGTGTGCATGTGTGCATGTGTTCATGTGTGCATGTGTGCATGTGTGCATGTGTTCATGTGTGCATGTGTGCATGTGTGCATGTATGCATGTGTTCATGTGAGCATGTGTGCATGTGTTCATGTGTGTATGTGTGTATGTGTGCATGTGTGCATGTGTGCTAACATCATGTACAGATTGTAAAGTGTGTTTCCTGTCTCCCTCTCACAGGTGCTGAGGTTGTGTTGGTTGAGTGCAGCAGGGAACCTGAAGACACTGCCACAAATAGTGGAGATGATGAAATGTGTTGTGGCACAGGCAGGTTTGACAGGGTCTGTCATTGTTCCGCCAATCGACAGTACACAGCTTTCCACACCATCTATGTGCACATTCATACTGCCAATACATCCCTCATCACCAATGGCCTTAGCTGAGGGACAGCATACAGTAGGCATTGACCAGGATAGTGTGGTATCTATGGCACATGCAACCCCTCACAGCAGCCATACCCAGATTCCTGGAATGGTACCACATAGGTGGATGTCCAGGGGTCTCGTGAGAGCACTGCTGGTCATAATGCCCCTGGCAGACATGCCCCCACAGGTCTTACAACCTCAGGTATGTTCCAGGCTGTAATGCAGGCACAGGCACGTATGGAACGGTACACCAGACAGGGACTGAGGGTGCAGAGGGCCCATAACACCGCTTTCAATGACAGTATCCGTGACCTTGCCGATGCAGTGCATCACTACACCGAGGTCATTGATAGACGTTGGGGGGAGACATTAGATGTCCTCTGCAATGTCATGTCCATGTGCCAGGACAGTGCAGGATGGCTGAGATGTCGACGTGGACATATGCCAGCAACATCATCGGCTGGCAGTCATCGCGGACAACACACAAGTCACAGCCGCTCCCGTAGTGGCAGTACCAGCCCCAGCAATGTTGGAGCAGGGCTGTCAATAGACCGTTATAGAATACCACGTGCACATGGCTCTGGCCAGTCCCAGCAGGGACATGGGTCCAGTCGACATCCCTCTGCCTCTGATGATAGTACCCAGTCTGGCTTAGTACCCAATACTGTCCGTTGCACCCCTGCTAGGCACAAGTACTCTGTCTGTGGCCAGAGATGGTGATCTGTACAGCCTGGTAGGTACAGTCTGTGGCTGTCCCACAACCTCCCGTATATGGCAGCCACATGGTGGAACTGTGTGCATGCAGACACACACACATAATCCAAACACCTAGGGCTAACACATACACACACACATTACATCAACATTGACCCATTCTGTACTGTTGTCCCTCACACACACACACACACACACACACACACACACACACACACACACACACACACACACACACACACACACACACACACACATACATGTCGATTGGATGGGTCAATGTCAGGCTCTGGCAAACCAACAACACACCCTGTGCATATGATGAAACTGTGCCACCTCCTGTCATCTGTAACATTGATGAAGGAACAGGCTAACATGGTGCTGATGCACAGGATGACTTTATAGCAGTGTAGCAATGTTAGCATGTTGTCAACAGTACAGTGTAATGATATCCCTGTAGGTGTATCTGAGCAGGCATGATGCATTAAAGCTATGATTATCAATGTAGTATTGTTTACAACAGTGTTAATTCCAAAAATGTATTGTCCGCCCATGTGTCACTTGGCTGATGTGTGTATAGTTTTGGCAGCATGTGTTGGTGAGTGGACAGTACGTGTGTGATGTGTGTAGTGCAGATTTGCAGGTGTACATTTGTGAACATGGTGGAGGTGCACTGTTTGCATGTACGTGCATAGTGGATACATGGGAAGGGTGACATGCCCTGTATTACACAGTGTCAAGACTTCATTGTTTCTATTGGTGGCCAGTATGCATTTTAATACACATATGTTTTAACTTGGGTACACATGTGTGTATGACACGGTTTGACACTATGCTGTGGGTGATACTATTACTATCTGTCATTGGTTTGCATTCTGGTAGTGTACACAACCTCAACAGCCTGACTATGACCAATCATTAGATGATGTCTTGACAACTGACACACAGATGTAGGAAACTCAGTAGCATTTGGATCCGTCTGGTACTATACTATACCAGTAACCAGTGGTATTGACCACCACCCATTCCTGGGACCACTCCTGTTTGGCATATAGCTCTCTTAGGTACAAGCAAACACACTAGGGATATGTCCGTCCACATCTGGAAATGCATACAGTGGCCTACAATGCATTCTCCGGATGAGACACTTATCCTCCACATGGGTATCATACAGACAGATACCTGTTGTTCAACCCATGCTGTACAGCTGTAAGCCAACTATAGCATAGTCATCCACATTTATTAAACATAGTATCCCGACAGTACCACATAGGTAATAGCCCCAAACATGTAGAACGGGTACCGATGTGTACATACAACCAAGTGTTATGTCATCTGTCCTTTGGTATTCACATTTCCATAGGTATTCTGAAGTCCCTCGGTGTATCACATAACCAATAAGGGGTCTGTATGCATATCCACAAAGTTGTTGTACACCTATAATGAATGTCCATTATTGACAGACCTTGTTGTGTTTGAACATGTCTGAAATATACCCAAGGCATGAACCCTCATTCATACTATTCTATAGAAACTGTCATGGGTGGGTACGACACAGACGACCTAGGCCACAGATCACTACAGTGGCTGGCCTTGTCACAAACATACATATGTGACCGAAGGTCTGAGAAGCAGCAGCACAATCTGTCATAGGTAACAGATGTATTCATGTAGAAAGCAGGCTTCACACCTATGAACTAATTGAGGTCACATGTACATATATGTATTTGCCACACAGATACCTGAAGTGTGCAATGCACATACTGTTGTTATACTGATATGTCATACAGTAGTAAAAGCTAAACACGCAACACATTGACCAACAGTACCACACACACACACACACACACACACTCAGCAATTGCATGATTCAAACTCCTATTTAGCTATGTTATGATATTAGAGAAATACGCATTAACACGATGCGCTATATGCTTTACTGGGGGGGTTTCATTTCCACTGCTATATTTGTAGGATGCTGACATCATCAGATTTGCCAAACAGGAATGTAACACTGTTAAGGTGGTTTCCTAGTCTCCAAAAAGGGCAATACTCTTAGAGGAAATCACACAGAAACATACACACACTCAGCAATTGTAGGATTTAAACCCCTACCTAACTATGTTGTGATACTAGAAAGATACACATTAACATGACATGCTATATGCTTTACTGAGAGCTTTCATTTCCACTGCTATGTTTGTAGGATGCTGACATCATCAGACTTGCCAAACAGGAATGTAACGCTTTTAAGGTGTTTTCCTAGTCTCCAAAAGGGCAATACTCTGAAAGGAAATCACACAGAAACATACACATCCCCCCACACTCAGCAATTGTAGGATTCATACCCCTACCTAATTATGTTATGATTCTAGAAAGATACGCATTAACATGATGCATTATATGCTTTAGTGGGAGCTTTTATTTCCACTGCTATATTTGTAGGATGCTGACATCATCAGACTTGCCAAACAGGAATGTAACACTTTTAAGGTGTTTTCCTAGTCCCAAAAAGGGCAACACTCTGAAAGGAAATCGCACAGAAATATAGGCACACCACACACACTCAGCAATTGTAGGATTCAAACCCCTACCTAACTACGTTATGATATTATAAAGGTACGCTTTAACACAATGCGCTATATGCTTTATTGGGAGTTTTTATTTTCACTGCTATATTTGTAGGATGCTGACATCATCAGACTTGCCAAACAGGAATGTAACACTTTTAACATGTTTTCCTAGTCTCCAAAAAGGGCAATACTCTGAAAGAAAATCACACACATCCCCCCACACACACTCAGCAATTATAGGATTCAAACCCCTACCTAACTATGTTATGATACTAGAAAGATATGCATTAACACGACGCGCTATATGCTTTACTAGGAGCTTTTATTTCCACTGCTATATTTGTAGGATGCTGACATCATCAGACTTGCCAAACAGGAATGTGACACTTTTAAGGTGTTTTCCTAGTCTCCCAAAAGGGCAATACTCTGAAAGAAAATCACACAGAAAAATACGCATCCCCTCCACGCACACTCAGCAATTGTAGGATTCAAACCCCTACCTAAAAACGTTATGGTACTAAAAAGATATGCATTAACACGACACGCTATATGCTTTAGTGGGAGTTTTTATTTCCACTGCTATATTTGTAGGATGCTGACATCATCAGACTTGCCAAACAGGAATGTAACACTTTTAAGGTGTTTTCCTAGTCTCCCAAAAGGGAAATACTCTGAAAGGAAATCACACTGAAACATACACACCCCCGGCAATTGTAGGATTCAAACCCCTACCTGACTGTGTTATGATACTAAAAAAATACGCATTAACACGACACGCGATATGCTTTACTGGGAGTTTTCATTTCCACTGCTATATTTGTAGGATGCTGACATCATCAGACTTGCCAAACAGGAATGTACCACTTTTAACGTGTTTTCCTAGTCTCCAAAAAGGGCAATACTCTGAAAGGAAATCACACAGAAACATAAACACCCCCCACACACAGTCTGCAATTTTAGGATTGCAACCCCTACCTAACTATGTTATGATACTAGAGAGATATCCATTAACACGACACGCTATATGCTTTACTGGGAGTTTTTATTTCCACTGCTATATTTGTAGGATGCTGACATCATCAGACTTGCCAAACAGGAATGTAACACTTTTAAGGTGTTTTCCTAGTCTCCAAAAAGGGCAATACTCTCTAAGGAAATTACACACTCCCCCTACACACACTCAACAATTGCAGGATTCAAACTCCTACCTAGGTATGTTATGATACTAGAAAGATACGCATTAACACGACGTGCTATATGTTTTAGTGGGAGCTTTCATTTCCACTACTATATTTGTAGGATGCTGACATCATCAGACTTGCCAAACAGGAATATAACACTTTTAAGGTGTTTGCCTAGTCTCCAAAAGGGGAATACTCTCAAAGGAAATCACACAGACACATACGCCAACACACACACTCAGCAACTGCAGGATTTAAACCCTTACCTAACTGTGTTATGATATTGGAGAGATACGCATTAACACATTACCACAATGCGCTATATGCTTTACTGGGTGTTTTCATTTCCACTGCTATATTTGTGGGATGCTGACATCATCAGACTAGACATGGTAATGTGTGTGCACTTAGTTTTATGCAATCCCAGGATTGAGACATGGGGACAGCAGGTGTTATCAGCTTGAACAGGACTCCTAAATTCTTACCTTGTGTGATCTATCTGTGGCCCAGTTGCCAATCCATCCGATGACAATACATATTTATGCACAGGTTATTGATTTTGTGGATATGACATGTGTCTAGGATGTTGGAAAAGGCCTATTCAAAGTGTATGTGGGACATGTGTAGCTCATTTCATTGATGTATGTCCTGGGTGGCTGCCTTGCAAACAGTCTAGCAGGTTTGGGAAACATGATCTGCCCATGAACAGTCCAAAGTTGGTAGGGTTGTGTGTTTATAGGCTTCAAATAGCTCTGTTTCTGACTTAAATCATGATGGACACCATGGCCTTGCAGATCAGACTTCACTGGCTTATAAGACTATAGTTCTCATGGTCTGTTGTGCACCAACACTTGTGTAGTGTGCCATATGTTGCTGTAACCCATTCAACAGTTTCATATCCTGTAGAGAGGGTGAGGCTCAACAGACTGTTCATGTGCAGGCTCTGTTTGTTCTGCAGTTCACTTATGACACATATAGGGCACAATATAATCCAACTGATGTCATGTTTTCAGCTTTGGAAGGAACTGTTTACCCATTCTACATGTGATATCTCCTGGTATGATGATAGGGCCTTTTGTCAGTGGGAGGTGGGTATGTATGCATGGGCCTGTCTGACAGGATGTTGGCATTGACAGTCATATACAGCTGGCCCTGACTCAGGACATATATGAGTGTACATTGCTATTTATGACATAGCTGAAGGAAGTGTCATGGTTCTGTATCGACTCCTTCGCAGATAATCTTTCCATGACCTGGATTGGATAGTGTTTACAGTGCACATTGTTTATTGATGATACTGATTTGTTTTTTTTTTCTTTTCTTTTCAACTTTCTATGAACAACCTAAGTATTTGTAGTACATATTTGATTATGACAGGGTTCTAATATATTATATATGTGTCTGTTGTCATATCACTGTGTGCACAAGTCAAGATTGGTGAATTGTGAGAGGTTCCTGGGTTAACACATGCAACTGCCTGAAATGTGTGGCCCACTGCTGTACTCAGACATGGCCTAAGTGTGTGAGCATGCCCAGTTTGATGTTTCAGTACGTTGTTGCCTGACATTTGCCTCATTTATTCAAGTGTGTGAGCATGCCCAGTGTGAACTTTCAGTATGTTGCTGTGTGAAGTCCACTACATTTGTTGATGTGTGTGAACATGCCCAATATTAACATTTATACTATATGTGTGTTGTAAATAGAGTTGTATTTTTACTGCAGGGCTCACCTTTGTGTCATAACTCTACAGGGATTATGCTGTGCCTGCAGGGTTTCCATGAGACACTTTGCATAGACTTATCAACATTTATTCATACTGGCTGACCAGTGAAATACTGTCATGGTTTAGTGGTTCAGTACTGTGACTATAGTGCGCAGTATTCTGGGTTTGAGAACTGTCACTGCTTCATATTTTCATACTGGGCAGACCAAACTGCTTAAGCAACAGTAAAGCAAATATGACCATGTTTACCTGCTTTTGCTCAACCATGCCCAACTTTGACCAAACTTGCACAACATTGCTCAGCGTTAACCAACATTGCTGAACACTGCCCAATATTGCTCAACATTGCCCAAAGTTGTGCTACTTAGTGTGTGCAATTTTGTTTACATATACTAAATAGTGGTAAAAGCTGTTTAGCACTGCTTTATATTGTTTAACACATGGCAATCATGCCTCAGGTGGTGCTGCAGGGCTGCCTATGTCAGATGCACATATTACACTCCCTATACATGTTTGAAAACAGGTAGTGTCAAGTTAGGCATCCCTTTTACTATATGTGCAAGTCAGAGAGAGGTATCATTTCCAGGGTTCCTACTGAGCCAGTGTATATGCTATGCATTGCCTCTTTGCCAAGGCCAAAGCATACTGGGCATGCCTCCTTCTGCCAACTGGGGCAGGCTCAGGTTGTTCCTCTACTGAGTCATGCTCTGCCTGTGATGGCCTTGGCAATGGTGGGGGGCTGTCTGGCCCAACCCTATGCTGCTCCTGCTGCAGCTGTTTTTGCAGGATCATATTATGTAGCATAGCATATACCATGACTATTTGGGTACATGTAGTTGGTGAGTACTGCAAGGCTCCACCAGATGTGTCCAGGCACCGTAACCATGACTTGAGCAGCCCAAACACATGCTCTATTACATTTCGTGTTTGTGCGTGTGCCTCATTATGACGTTCCTGTTCAGGTGTGTGTGCATTTCTGATGGGTGTCATCAGTCACGGCTCCAGTGCATATTCAGCATCCCCCACTAGGTGACCATGAGGGATGTCCCCATTGGCAGATGTCTGGTATAGCTGTGTCAGATGCCATATATGGGAATCATGGTAGCTTCCAGGGCAGCCAGCACACACATTCATTATTATGCCCTGGGTATCACACATGACCTGGCAGTTGATGGAGGGGAAACCCTTGCGGTTAAACTAGACCCTACCCCACTCACCAGATGGTGCTTTGATGTGTATGTGCGTGCAGTCTATTGCACCCACTACCTCAGGATATTACTGGCCAATATCTCAGGGAATTGGGGAAATATACATGATCACCGACATGTGCTGACATGGCATTCAGGAACTGGTGCAGTACCCTGGATGCTGATGCCTGTGAAATCCCCATCATGGTCTCTGGAAGGTACCTATTGCTAGTATTCTTAGGCCAACACATACCTTGGTTTCTACTGGGATGGGTTCCCCTCTGTTGGTTCTGTGTGTGAGGCGTGGCCTGCACAGCTCAACAATTTGCTGCATGAGGTCTCTGTCCACTCTATAGCACTCCGCTATCTCCAGCTCATGTAGCCCCTGGTAGGTTACCCTGGGCCTGTACACTCTTCTCCGTCTCCTCACTGTGGGTTGCTCAGCAGCATTCGCATTGTCACCTCCCTCAGCATGTTGCATATGTTGCCTTATAACAGCAATGGCAGCCCCTAACATTTCTTTGTCTCAGTAAAGCTTTTTCAGTTTTCACTTCTATTAGCTTACTGCAGTGTAGTAGTGTCTCTGAGAAAAACATAGTGGAAAGTTGTTTGCAAAGTTTTAAGTGCTGGGCTAGGCTAGTGTACTGCCTGTGTAATTGGCTGATTCTGATTGTTTTCACCTGCTAGCTCTGCTACTTCTCCTTGGTTAACTTCCTACTATTTGTTGTGCTTCCTTTTCCCTTTCTGTTTCCACAGGGGGCAGCACCGTGCAAACAAGTGCAAACACGCGCACACCAGCTCACATGCACGCACACATGCTTACACGGCCTAACACTTGCTGATTCCGGCTAAAACCAGTGCACACAGGCGCAAACGCGCTTACACAGGTTTCAACAAACTTGCACTTGCTTACTCCAGCTTAAACGCGCGCACACAGGCGCACACGCATGCACACAGTCTTACTTGGTTTTACAGGCACACACACGCGCATACACGTTTCAGGCACTTCTACAAGAAACTTTAGGGTTGTCCACGGCATACACCTTCAAATTCTTGCCTTTAGCTAGGATACCTGTTGACACGCCTTTACTAGTGATGGGTAACTGACAGCAAACACATGCCACTCTGCTCCAATGAGCTTACATTCTTTCTTACATACCCCCCTCATGATGTCACCTATCTTCTACTCTGATACTCCCCTTATCCTACTCTTACACTCCACGGACTTTGCTCATATGCCATGTGAAACTGGGATTCACTATCCTTACCCACATTTGCAAAGGATTACCTACTAATGATTGGTTACATCTCTTAGACTGAGCTTCCCCCATTAGCAACCTCTACTCAGTAGCCATGTTGTCTTCAGCTTGCCATTCACTTGCATGGCAGATATATATTTATAATAAAATGCCTATTTTTGGCTTTTATTTATTTTTTCTTTGGTTTTTAGAGCACAGCACTTTTGCGCGACGCTGCGCTACACTTAAACTTTGGAGATCGAGGTAAAAAATAAAATTATTAATTTTTTTTGCAACGGGTAGAATTGCCAATGGCCGTATATTTGGCCATTGGCATGCTTCCTCAACTGGATGCATCCTTTATTTGGAGCTGTCAGGCTCCATTTTGCTATTTGCCGAACAGTACTCAGTTGACAACGGAGTACATTTCTGCAAATAACACTACTCTTACTCGGACAGGTTAGGGTTCTCTGGATTGCAAATTTACCTCATTTGCATAACTTTCAGCAGCAAATGAGGTAATTTGCATAACCTAGCCCTGTCCATGTAAGAGGAGTTTTAGGAGCTCTCTTGCACACCCCTGCCAGCTGTTCCTGGATCGCTCGGCAGACATGTTGGCTGCATGGAGTCTTACTCTACCCTTCATGAATCCAGCCCATTGTTTTTTACTTCTGTGTTACTACAAAGTGCAGCATAAAATATCACAGCTCACCTCGGACCCCCTTCTGAGCCAGAAAAGTACAGATTGGCTCTGTTAAAATAGCACTTATTAATGCCTAGTGTTAAAATATGTGTTCTGTGTGATAAAAGGTAAGGTAGAATGTAACTTCAATAATATAAGTACTATATGTGAATGCTGCTTTCTGAAATAAATTAAAACATGCACACAAACATAGACACATAAGTACACACACACACACACACACACACACACACACACACACACACACACACACACACACACACACACACACACACACACACACACACTCTAATCTCACTCACAGGGATGCAGAAACACACAGACACACAACCATGCAAAGTTCACATACATACATACATACACACACATGCATACATGTGCACAAATAGACACACACACACACACGCACACACACACACACACACACACACACACACACACACACACTAACAGATAGATGTACATACTCTCACACACATAGACACACAGACACACACACAATAATTCATTAATATCAGCGTATTCATTTTTCCAATATCTTGTCATTTCTCAATGTGCAATTACTAAACTATTCCACTATAAATCAGCAGAGAAGGGGCTGTTTTTTCTCAAAAAGAACAATAAAGCAAACTAGTGCATCCTTTAAAATTGGAAGAAAAAAGACCTACAATAAAAAACACAATTAAACACATGGAGACTAATTTGTAAGCATAATAATGCCCAAATGTTTTGACAAGAATGGACCTTCCAGGGGTAATGAGGTCTTCTTTGTGCAGTGTTGGGCCTCACAATGCCCCTGGGTGGCCTATTCATCCACCCATCCATCCACAACCCCTTTATCCCATTTTTGAACATGGGGTTGAGATGTCACTTCAACAGTGACAAACATCTATAGCCAAGATATTCCCGTATAATCTCTACCCTGATGGGCATTTTGAAGTACTTCACCAAAGATGTTGGGTCTATATTAGAAAACCGAACTTTCAAAATTTTGAGTGTTCTACTATCGAACCCTATTAATCGAAAATTTAAAACATTGAACATACAGAACAGCAAATTATTTCCTAGGGGAAAAAATTTGCTGTTCCAAAACACATACACACAACACAAGCACACCAAACAAACAGCAATCCACACACATACACCTAAACTGTTACACCTAACCCTACACAAACTGTACATACACCAGTAACTATCCACTTACCTTAACCTAAACCCTAACCCTACGGTCTGTCACAATTGCACAGTCACCTCACCCGTGCCCTAACCCTAACTCACCTACCCTGCCCTAACCCTCACATCCACACAATCGCACACTTACCTGACCCGTGCCCTAACCCTAACTCACCTAACCTGCTCTAACCCTCACGTGCACACAGTCACACACTTACCTGAACCCAACCCGTAACTTTCCACCACAGCACTGAAAATACGGAAGCAACAGAAATGGACAACCAAATTATTTCCCCAGGAAAAAATGTGGTTTTCTGATTCTTCAATATTTTCAGTGTTCGCTGAAAATGGGTCGATATTAGAACACTCAAAATTTTGAAAGTTTGGTTTTCTAATATAGACCCAAATCTAGATACTGCCCTTTGATCATGAATATATATTAAAGCTTTTTCTCAACATCTCTGACGGATGTATTTTGTGTGTCTAGTCTTAAAATAATTGGCTCAATGTATTCCACTGATATTAATACAGTGCTTGCTGATGGTATATTGAAATGAGTTTGAAAGTAAATTGACAGCTGTATATTTATAGTTAGTGTATAAGCATTACATGCTAGCAGATGACAGCTTATGCAGTAATCATTTAGGCAGTTATCTTTATTTTCTGACAGTAATCCTACATTTCTGTTTATAATTTGATGTGTAGGAAGTGCCACTACAGATAAGGAGCTTTATAGTGCCTTGTGTCATCTAGAAATGAGTCCCTTCTGGAACATTCATAAAGCGTGAAGTACTGAGTTCAAAGGCACACAGCAAACAAACTTAAAAGTTCATTATAACTAGTACAAGTCCCGGCAGCAGACAATAATTTAATAATTTATGCAAATATTTGTAATATATATTTTAGTCTCATGGGTAACGCATGTGGGATGGAGATTTAGGTCTATTGTGGAAAAGTAAGATGTACAACAGCACTGTTTTCATACTGCATTGTCCTGTCCCAATACATAGCATGTCCTATACAGTAACAGTAATCCTTTGCACTCCACAAATAACATTGGTAGGAAAACATCATGGGGTAAAAGCTACCGTGCACCTCCTGTAGTAAGAAAATCCTGCAGCAAAAGAATATATGTCGGTGTTACCATAGCATATCTAGAGTGTAAGGATAAAGGCAACTGGGCACTAACACCTAGATTCTCTTACAGACCCTGATAGCAGTGTCTCTGCATCACCTCCTTATTCACAGGATATTGAGATCCAGGGCACCACTCATGAGGTAGATTTATCCACAGCCATCACAAGCACTGCTGTTGTCACACTGGAGCAGCACTAGAGAGTGCCCTAACCTGCTGTATGTACTGCCACTAGGTATACCCTCAGCAATGGTAGTAATGACAGGACATGTGATGGCCACATGAAACATAGTGTGTCAGGACCTAGGGGTGGCACCCATGTAGAGATCCACAAAACATACATCCCCTAGTAAACTGCCTCCCCTGCAATTAGCTCAACACATGTAGGTCAGGGTCTGGCTCCTCAGTAGAATGGTTTCCACTGCACAGTAACTGTACTTCTGTGTCCAAAGATAATGATTGTCAATAGTAGATGTTCTAGAATTTCAGAACCGTAGTAATAAACATGCTGAGGGGGACCCATAACACTACACCCCCCACAGAGTGTGGTATCATACCTAGACCACCACAACTTAATACTGCAGCACAGCCTCTGTGAGCAGTCTCACTCTGCACCTGGAATGCATGGCACGCACTACACCTTACAGTGTATAACCTATGCAGCTTACTTGTGGTCTGACAGGTGTCATGATATTGTCTTTAGGTTACAAATACAAAATCTAAAGTAGATGAAGCATTACATCAACAACTTAAACACAGTATGTAAAGAGGTGCGTGACAATGTGCATGCCATGCTGTGGATGTTGTTCACAGTTGTGAAGGCACTGTAATCTCAGGTTCATCCACCCTGAAGACTTATGCATCCTGCATGTCAGCTATGACTCAGTCACACACAGCATCCTCATGCATGAATAGCAAGATGTGCTGTCATGTCCACATCTCAGTCAGGTTATGCAGTGGTGGTGTGTATGCACCTCACTAGAATGGAAAGCTACCATAACAGTCAGTGGGCATGGTGGGAGGGGGAAGCAACATAGAAAGGCTGTCTATGTCCTCTGGAGACTGCACTAAAAGCCCATATGTGGGTCTACTGTGTGAGACTGCATTGGATAATGATGATAACTTGTTAATGAAATGCTTGTATATGGGCTTTATAATAAACATATTGTGCCTTAACTATTTCCTGCATACATCATTGTACATGTTATATTGTTGCTCAGCTGCATATCATATTGTACATATATCATGCCTGTTCAACTGCATCATATAATTTACTATATATATACTTTGTTATACTGCATCACTACTACTGTATATACTGTTACTGATACTAAATACCTTATCTTACAGCTGTTTATCTTACCTTCATCTGAAGATATGTGTGTCATATATTACCTTCATCTGAAGATCTCACTGCTATGCCTGGGCACATCACTGTTGGTGTCACATGTGTGGTGTCACGGTCATCCTCAGAATGTCACTCAAGGTTCCCTGTGTCTCTATGTCCGGTGTGTCATGTTGTGTGGGATGTAATAGGCAGTAAGGCAGGGATGTAATAGGCAGTAAACATAGGTGAGAGTCCACTCAAACCACTCAGATTAGAGAGCAAGTATATTCAAATCCTCAGACATATATTCTGTGATGTTCTATCCATATATGATGTATCATGATTTAGAAAAATAAAAGTAAGTGTCATATGAGCAAGTGTCATATGACTGTCAACAGCTGTGGCTCAAAACAGTATCTGGCATTACATAGCAAACATTCATGAGATGTCAGTTCTGATTCCAGCCTGTAGTAAATAACACTGAAATATGACATAATAGCATCATAATTGCTAATAGCATCATAATTGCTTTCAGGACAGTGGTACCATAACCCAGCCATGCTTTTTGTCTTTGGTCCATCTTCATCTCATCATCAAATAAATGTGTATATTCTATTATGTATGTGTATGTCTGTGCATAGCTGTTTTTTGTTTTTATATTTTTTTTATTTTTATTTTATTTATTTATTTTGGGTTGATTGGGAAGGAAGGTCTGGATAAATGTCCATTTTCATGGAGGCCCAGGGAGAAAAAGCTCCTCCAAACAAAAATTAAGACATAAGCATAATATAATATGAATGTGACAATAGAGAAATACAATGCAGAGAAATTAAATACTTAAATAATTAAAACCATTCCACTATTAGTATAAGTCAAGACAGAGGTTATATTATTATATATTTGACACTTGGACTTTTCCCCCCCCCCACATTCAAAAAAAAAATATATATATTTGTGTGTCTTCTTTATAGGTTACTTAAAATACATTCTAGACTTCACTTAATCCACAAGTTCACATCCACTGTGCCAAGGATACTGGCTAGGCAGCATTCCACTTAGAAGCCTAATATAATGGGGGCTTATTTTCTGACATATGGCTGAGACCGCTATTTACTTATCTTCATGTGCTAGCATGTAATAAAGATAATGCTGCAGAATATCTCTGGCACATACCTGAGACACAATTGTAGTATCCACTGGAAGTCTTTACCAACTGACCTTGGCCAAAATAGTTGTGTCATCAGTTATGATCCAGTTTTGCAAAGGTATTGGTCTAGGTCTTCTAACTCCACTTTTCGTACCTAAAACAGCTGACAATGACATAGCTCATCCAACTTGCAGTTATTTATATAGAAACAATGTAACTGCTCCTATGTAATAAGACCAATGTACAGGATCCATGACTGGAAGCATCTGTTAGCATGGTAATGACATGTTCCTGGACATCGTGGTAAATCTGCTGTGATGGCAGCATGGATGGCTAATGTATGATTAATAATGCACAGCAAAGTATGTACTCCTTATATCATACATGCAGTGGTGGCTGCAGCTGATCCATTGTACAGTAATCCCATTAATTGCTACTCCACACATAATTATCATTGTATATGTTTCACGCACACTTCAGGAATCGTGATGTCTTGGACCAACATAATGGAATGTTAATTTGCATACTATATGCATACCTATTTTGTTGATAGACTACCAGTCATGTGCACTTCCTTTGCCCCTGAGTTGAAGCTGCACATGTACAATTACAATACCATTGCACACATTGTTTATAACTAGGACCCAAAGCCTATAATGGAGAAGAACACAGAAATGTGAGACACCACCTGTAATAAAAGTGAACTACAGAGAGAGGAAAGAAACAGTTTGCAATTTCAGTTGCTAGCACTATAAATGAGTTTGAATGAGGAACTACAAATGGATGCATGTTATAGAAAGAGATTCCTAGGAATTGAGGATTATATGCTCTGAGAATTCGAACAACAAATAAGTTTGGTGTTAGTATACCTATATAAGTCAATGATATTAGTACACAATTTAATAGCAGCAGCTCGGGGTAGAGATGAGATAACACCTGAGTATGAACCTAAAGTTAAGCCTGTGTACAATTTGACTAGTTAAGAGAGGTATATTATTTCATGACCTGGATGCAAGAACAAGAATGGAGTCACCATGTTGATTGTGGATAGAAATGCTGAGAATGATATATATTGACTGAATATTGAATACATTTATGCACACACTACAAATCAATGATTTGAGGAAGATGTCCTTCTTCAGGTAATACAAAATGAATTGAACTATTCTTAAGAGGGCTATTGTTAAGTGACATTTTACATTTAACCCATAGATGGAACTAAGGAGGTACTGTGCTGGACAATGCGGTGATGTAAACATAAAGACTGTAATGTAGACTTGTTTAGGTTAAGCTGATTGAACAGATTAGTGCTTGGTGTCGATGTCTGAGGCACACAGGAGGTGAGGATGCCCTGACTGTTTTCAAGTATATCTGGTATATCTCAACCTCTCGTGATTAATAAAGGAGGTCTAATTTGTGATTCCTACAAATGACATCAGTTTTGACAAGGTGGTCGCATTTTAACTCCAGTAGTTTGACTGAGCTCATGAATTCCCAAGAAATTTTTTTTTTTTATTTTGACAGAATATGGAACATGGATGTGCAGGGGATACGAGTGTTTGTTGGGAGTAAAAATCACGGGATTGCTTCTAGTTTTGTTGAGATGGAGGTAATGCTTTCACTGTATATCCATCTGAAATTTGGACATGACATGACATCAGAGAGGCAGATTAAAAAGTATAATATATATATATATATATATATATATATATATATATATATATATATATATATAGTGATCAATGTGCTGCCTAGCAGTAGCTAGACCATAGGATGGTATGATATCCTGTAAGAAAATGATGAAAAGAAGGTAGCTTGGAATAGCTCTTTGGGGGAACACCCAGCTGTATGGAGTAAGGAAGTGAGGCAATTCTTGTCTATCTGACTGCTTATGACCTACCGATCAGGTAGCTGGCAAACTATCGTAAGGACGGACAGAGAGGTTACTGGCAAGAAGTCTGCACAACAGAGTCAGTACTTACAGTAGTTAAGGTCTTTGACTGATGCAAAGGATCATGCCTCCATAATAATAAGCTATGCTTAGTTTGCAAGTAGTTTATAAAAGCAAGTAGGCCAGGTTCAAAACCACACACAGAAATAAAATCCTTACAGATATTGACAGTAAGATATTACCTGTCAAACAAGGAAAAATCGTACATAAATATATTTTTCATGAAGTTTGAAAGCGGTTGGGAAATTGTAATTGTGCAGAAGCTGTTACAATGATTTGGGGCCAGATTTTATGCAAAGGGATTATTAGGGCTCATTTCCAGACCTCACAGTGTAGGATTCCCAGGTGGATTTGCTGACTAATGCCATTAGTGAGAGGGGCTAAAGGTCAGAATCTGAGAGTCAGAGAATAGGAGGAGATTTACGAGAAGGCAAACATTTGTAGATGTACTGCTGTCTTAAATACTTCTGCTAGGGGCAGCTGTAATGATCCCAAAGTGGAATATGTTTTATGAGAAGAAAAACTAAAATTCACAAGTCAAGAAAAAAATAATTTGCTGTAGCAATAACAACAGAATTAAACCACATGGCAGAAATGAAGAAAACTGCATCTATTACCATAAGTAGTGTAACAAGTATCATGAGACTAATAGACTCCAGAAACAGAAAGATCATTTTAGTTGTTTGATTAATGCCCAGCAGGATGTTGAAGTAATATGTCCATTTCTGCTGCAATGCAGGAATACGAATATAAAACCAGTAAAAAAACGTACAAGCAAAAGTTGCCAGTACCATACAGCAAATGGAAGGTAAGGAGTATGAAGAACGAACACAAGAGCTATTTTTTTTTTTTTTTGCAAATGAGGATGGATTGAAAATATGGTCATACAATATGATACTTAGGGGGCAGTATTATGGCATACAATCAGTGGAAAGGCAGAGGAGAGAGGATGGACCTACTTTCCACAATGAGGACAGAAAGCTGAAGTTTGATATTAGAAATGACTTTTTATTGGAAGGAGTAGCAGAGAAATGGAATAGATTACTGAAGTGAATTGTAGACTGTAGAATTAAAGTCCTGCAGGAATACTTGGAATGGTTGCTGGGCAAAGAAAAGTTGGAAAACATGGGAAATTGAAAGATATTAGCCACAAATATGGCAGGCTAAATAGGCAATTTGTTTTATGCTACCAACTCAACCATGCAATGGGAATATCACATACTGTATTGCCAAAAATACTTTTTCAGCGTAACTTTTCTGATTATCCCTTACTCTCTTTTTCACAATGTTTCTAAATACATAATATCAAAATCTCCAAACCTTAGAAATTCAGTTCATATTTTTTCTGAACTGATTAAAAAAACAATGAAAAACATCTGCCATAAAATCAGAAAATATGTCATAAAATAAGTTATCCTTTATTTACAACTAAATGATACAATGGAACACATTTGAAACAGCATTAAAAGTCATAACATTTAACCTCTGTACATGGAAACAATAGTAACATGATTCAAAAGTTGTACGAAATAGCTGAACATTGAGCACTTTCATACATTTCAGACTCAAAGGTCTTCAAGTATTAACCCTATTGAAAAGGAACATATAAAGGCTTAGTTCTATTTTTATGAAGAAAGTCAGTTTATTTTGATGATGGAAGGCTATATCTGACCAAACTTCTCAACCTTCAGATAAGGGGAGAAATAGGAAATGTCCTTAATATCAGGGACAATCACAGATAACTAATTAGCATAAAATATGCTTCACCAGACTAGAGAATTTATAAATATCATTATCTGATATATTAACATTTCAGAAGCATTTACAAGAGTCTATATATTTTTTAAAAAGTGACAAGAAGAATTACAGCTTTATTTCAAGAACAGGTTATATATAAGCATTGCAAGTGGTGTATATAGTTAAGTAGATTGTGTAGGTTTAATGATATTGCTTGAAATGTTTGATTATAAATAATGTAAAACTTTGTAAAGATTTGGAATAATTTATATTTATGAAACAAAAGTTAATTATTTTATCTGTATGTCTTTGATCAATCAATAAAAAATATTATTAAATCTATAACTATCTATCCATCTGACTCTTTGTCTATATATGTGTATGTATATATATATATATATATATATATATATATATATATATATATGTACACACACACACACACACACACACACACACACACACACACACACACACACACACACACATGCATGCACTTACACATGCACGCACACACACACACACACACACATGCACTTACACATGCATGCACACACACACACACACACACACACACACACACACACACACATACATGCACACACACACAGACACACACAGACACACACACACGCACGCATGCACTTACACATGCACGCACCCACGCACCCACGCACACACGCGCACACGCACGTGCGCGCGCACGCACGCACACACACACACACACACACACACACACACACACACACACACATGCACGCATGCACTTACACATGCACGCACAGACACACACATGCACCCACGCACACACACACACATGCGCGCGTGCGCGCACATACATATACAACACCTAATTTCAGTTATACAGTGGCTGTAAGTAGCACACCGATGTCATTTACTTCTTTAATGAATCAAACCCGGTATGACTGCCAGTACTACAGGGTAAGTGAAAGTGTGTTTAGGCTCTAATTAAATAGTTCAGTTTGAACTAAACGTTTAATATACTGTTCTAAATCTAGTTAAAGGTAATAAATACAAAACTATTAAACCATAGAGCTACATACTGTTAAATAAAAACAAATGTAATAAAGAAAATTAGTAACCTCCTTTTAGTGTGGGGTCATATGTCAGCAGATAATCTACTGGGTGCTCCACACTGTCATAAATAGGCTGAGTTATACATCTCAGAGATGATATCATCTTCAGTCTTCAAGTCTGATTTTAATAACAAAGAGACATCTTTGTGTTAATACAATTACAAGGATGGCAGACAGGTAAACTAATTACCACAGCCATTTGGATGTCACGCACTGGAGTCTTGGTTATTTCCTTATGGAAGTTACTGGAGTAAGTATTCTATAACGGGTGCCCATTAGGGATGAGTAAGCAGCAAAACATGGACACATTAACAGGAAGATAAGGTCGTTCATTTAAATCCAGGTTATGGCTTGGTACTACCTCCTGTTACATATGCTGCTTCCTATGTGAGCATACTAGGCATATCATTTTCCTGTACTAGTTTTTAGCTTCTTCTGAAATACAGGCACACAGACTAGCCAGCTATAACCAAAATACATAGCAGCTGGTATTGCTTTATTTTATAAAACATATCCTTTGAAAAAACACACTTCATACATGATTTCCAGGACACTAATATGCACTGCAATGTTCTGGGAAGTAAAAGTAAAACTTCCAGATTGACATGTTTATTGGCATTCCAGTAACAGCATATTATCTCATCCCTAACTCAGCGACTCCTGTTTGCTAGCTCTGTGTCAGCAGAAGACAAGTGACTGTTTGTCTTAATTAAGATACAAGCTAGACTAAGCAGGAGATGCCCATGTCTTATACACTACACATTCACTGGCCTGCTGTGAATAGTCACACCACTTCTATGACAAATGAGAGAAAAATATTCCAGTTGCTTTGATGTGATTTCCAAATACTATTTCTTTGCAAACTAAACATCATTTAATGTCCTGCAACCATCAGGGAAAGCACCTACCTCAAAAGAAGAAACAGAAGCAAATAATAATAACCTAACCAACAATCTGGAGTAGATTATAACCATCAATAAATCATGTTGTATGCATTTTCCAACATTTTGGAAAGGGTGCAAATGGCAAAGTTTCAAAATGGCAGAGTAAGGCAGAATCAGAAACAGCAACAAACAGCAAAAACATGTGCAAAGTGCTGGTTGGATGTTGAGCCATTCTGATTTCTCACATATCATGTTTTCTCACATTTATCACTGCTTGCTAACACCTTTTGAAAGTACAGTATCACTTCTAAAGAAGACTGTTTGCTTGTAATGTTAAGATATTTTAGTGCCTCTACTAAATAGGTCAGTATTACACTTACAGAATGATTAACTTTTCCATTATTTCCGTTTCTGCGTACTTTTTTCCTCCTGACATGTTGACCATCAAATATTCTCTTATTGGACTCTAGCCTATTCATTCACTAGTGGTGGAATTCTTCCTTTAGGTCTCCCTAGTTTTAGAGCCATATGTAACAGCCATCATTATGTCCAACACTGATGTGCTTGTTGATCTTACAAGAATTCTGGTAATGATGGCATTGAGAATGAGTGGCATAACCGTCCTCTCTTCAACTGGACATGGGCACCTATGTCACAGTATGGCCCACCTACACCCCTCTGTCAGTCTGTGTCATGCTTCCTTGTGCATGGTTGACAAGGGATAGTATCATTGGCTTGGATGGCCATGCTGATATCATTCCTCTATCTTTCCCCTCCTTTCTGTCTCCATTCCCACCCTTATGCAGGGCTTGTGTTAAAAATCAGGCTGAATGGATAACCCATGGATGACCCCCCCCCCCAAGAATGAACACAGCTTTCCTCTCAGTCTCCAGCATCAAACTCCTGGACTAGTAATCACATGTAGGTCACCAGTGTTTTAACTCTCTATACCACCAACATGCGTGTTGATTTAAATTGTAGCAGACTTCAAACAATGAGACAGTTCTCTGATGTATTAATAAACAATAAAAGCTGTATCAGAATACTCATATGTGTGTCATTTGGGCAACTCATTTTGTACACAGTCACTGTTTCAGCCTCACTGCAGATTTCAGTCCCAGCTTGTTAGGCAGATAATCAGTCCTAGCTTACTGTAACTCCAAAATAAAATGAAGTTCATCGAATGCACATGATCTGTAACTTGAGAAACAAGTGGGCACACAAACATAAATTACATGTTTAAGTTTAACAATGGAAAATTAGAACTTGGGTCATCTGACTGACTCACTGCTTGTAATTCCTTATTTGTAGTAAAAAAATGGTAAATTCCAAAACAGGAAGAGAAGGAAGGGGCTAAGCTAGAGGAGGTTTCCACCTAAACAAACAAGCAAAAAAAAAAAAAAATAAAATAAAAAAAAACACTCAGGGTGTATGACTGCATGGCTGCCTGTCTGCCATGGCTTCTGGGTGGACAAGTTGCAGAGTGAGGGATTTGGAGCTGGAAGCAATTTAAGTCAATCTGAGACAGTTTGTGGCTTGAGTCTGGGGTCAAAAGTTATAATGTACTGCAGAAATCATATCAGTTGATGGGAAAGAAAAAATATATATATTACACCATTAGAGAAATGATGAAAGAGTGAAACATTGAAAAAGACAAGCCAAAACCATTAAAAATATAACCTGAATGAACCAAAAACATTTATTGGAATGCAGCACAGAAGCATTTTGGAAGCCCTGCAAATTTAGTATTATAATCTTTAAAAATATATATTTTGTAGTTGGCCCTAAATCTACTTATGTTACTTTTCAGAATAATACAAAAATGCATTCAAGTTTAAATTTCTAAACTCAGAAAACATATTAATGCTCAGGTGATAATAATAAGTGATCCTTCATCCTTTATCAAATATTATACAAATATTCTAAGCCCAGGAAATAGATGAAAAGCGGTTTTGTACAAGTCATTTACCCAGTTAGCAAACAAGCTAACAATAAATAGATAAACAGACAAACAAATAAAAATCGATACATAGATAAATCAATAAATACTAAATAACTTAATTCTTCAACATTTGTACACCCAGTCAAAATGGATGCAGTAGTTCCAGCACCGATTAATTGTTCTAGAACTTGGCCTCTCTGACTGTAAAATGCAATGATTCCATTACCTAAGGAAAATATTGGTTTGCATTAAACACTCTACTTCTTTAATTCTACATTGAGTTATATAACAATTTCCAAATTTCCAGACAAACAGGTATTGGCATTATTGCCAAAAGGTATGAGTTGTATATTTATAAGGAAGGTAGTCTAACTTTTATTTAAAAAAGTAAGTTGTCAGTGATTTAAACATGCTCAAGTATCTCAAATCCTGAATTCATGTATTCATGATTGAATTCAAATGGTTGAAAGCTTATTAGAATGAAATACCTTTACTCAAACGTCAAGCAATTGAACACCAAGCAGTCTAAAGCATCCAAGGGAAAATACTTCAAAGAGATATTTTTGACCCTGCTACACCCTTTGTTGTAGGCTTCTTCCATCCTCTTAATTTAATATACTATCTCCATGGTCAGTTTAACTGTAAGCCACTACAGTACACATTTTGAGCTCACCATTTATCAAAAATTAAATATAAATTATGGTGAACCAATAAACACAAAAAAAGAAAAAAAAAATTTATTAGGGCAAGTCCCACTGCATCCCCCATATGTGAGGGCCCTTAACCCCCACAGAATGTATATACCAACTCCACAATCACACCACAGTGGAGGAAAGGGCAAAAAGCCTTGCAAAAGTGGTAGCTGGCTTGTATAATACAAAGCATTGCAGCAAAATGTAACGCAATATTACATTTTTGAACTAAAGGACTCAACCACTGTAGAACAGAGTGTGTGCTGTAACTTTAAGAAGCATTGCCAAGAATAGGCATGTGCATATAAATAGTGAGCACATGCAGGCAGCAGTGCCATTTTGAGAGAACAGCCAAAGTGTTAACATGTATGAGTGTAGTAGTCAAACTGTTTATAAGTTTATTTAAATTTAAGTTACTAAGCCTCAATCCAGTTTTGTTTGTGTGTAATAAAGCTGCTTGAACTGAACCCACAACTGTTCACCTGTTTTATCCTGACCGGACAAGTGACAACCACCAAAGCAGTCATCACTATTGATATTAAGGATTTATTTTCAGTCATACCGCACATTGAGGGTGTGGAGTTGTTTCATCACGCTATGTGCAAAGGCACTGACCTAGCCAATAATGACATTTTGTTGATTATGCAATGTATGGAACTTGATCTCAGCAATAATTTTGTATTTTTTGAGGGTGAGTATTTCAAGCAACATCAGGGTGTTGTTATGGTTGCAGCCTCTGCCCCTACCTTTGCCAATATGGTCTTGTGGTCATGGGGAAAACTAAGGTCTTAAATTCCGTGTATCAACCCCATTTACTTTTGTACTTACGGTACATGGATGATATCTTTATTTTATGGGGTGGTAGTATTACACAACTTAACAGTTTCATGGGATTTTTGGCAACTACTACCAATTTCCTGGAATTTACATGCCAACATGATAGATCAAAGATCAGTTATCTCGATATTCTTTTCTACAGGGACTTTGGGCATGAGCAGTTTAGGTCCAATATTTTCAGGAAGGCTACATACTCAAATTCCTATCAGCATTTTGATAGTCAACTTCCACTTTGGCAGAAACGTAACTTGGTCAAGGGGCAATTTATTAGGTTGAGTCATTTGGTTTGTGATGACTCTGCCTTTTTACAGGAGGCTCACAAATTGAAGGCGATGTTTTTGGAAAGAGGCTACCCTTGGGATATGTTAGATGCTATATTGCAGTTAATTTTGACAATTAATACACCAGATATCCCAGTATCTTGTCTACTGGTCATGGTTTGGGGAGATGATATTTCTTGCCCACATGTCCCAATTTCTAAACCAGATCTTACCAAGGCCTTAATTTTACCTTACATGAGAGGTATTGATTCCTTATCTACTGATATCACTGGACATTGGTCTATAGCATTTCCTTGTGTCGGTCTTACTAGTAAACTGGGCACTTCACCTAGGTTTGTTTTTAAGAACAATAATAATTTGAAGAGCATTTTTTAGTGGCAGGGAGCCAAACATGACAAATTTATGAATCAATGGGGCATGAAAAGATGTGGTTCCTGCAAACAATGCAGGTATTTATTGAAGGGTTCCAGTATACACATACATGGGTTTTGTCATCACACCCCAGTTAAGGGACATTACAACTGTAATACTAAGGGCATAGTATATATTGCCCAGTATGTCTCATGTCCATCTTTCTATGTGGGCAAGACTGTTGGTGCAATTGGGTACAGATTTGCCAACATTTATATGCTATCCATAGAGCTGACCACACTAATGCTCTATACAAGCACAGTGTTGCTTGTCAGGATTTTAAAAAAATGTCATTTTCGATTTTGGAACAAGTTGAACAAAGACCTATGTTTGAGGACTGGGAGAACCTGCTTGAGTGTAGGGAATTTTCTTGGCAGGTTCTGTTAAATTTTACCTATCCTCCAGGTATTAATGATGTGGTGTCTTTAAAACCCATTTTGAAGAAGAAAGCACTTTGTAGCATTTGAATTTACATTTGTATCTGCTTATACAACAGGTTATTAAGGATACCCATTAATTTTATTGTTGTTTACTTCATTATATATTATTTAATATACTTGAAGGTTTTTCTCTGTATTTCTATATATGTAAGTATTTTTATATATGAAATTATTTCTTGGTTGGGGATTTACATTTTCTGTCATAGTTTTTGTGGTCTTTAATATTTTTGCTTTAATGTTGAGCATACCTTTAAGGATTTGGATGCTTTTGGCGCCACTTTTAAATCAGAAATTTTATAAGTTGGACTTTTACAGGGGCTAATTGTTTCTGAAGAAGTTCAGTGTGTACCCTAAACATTTTATTTGTCTGTGTATTAAATTGGGCTGTTTCAACCTAAGCAGCATTTCCTTATTTTCAAGTTGATCATGTAGAAAGCAGCAATCTTACTTTCTATGTAGATGATATATCAGTAGTCGGAGAAAAGGTTAATGAAGTAGATTTGATGGCAAAGAAGGAAGTATTTTGTACTGTCCTGATCAATGGTAAACCCATGGAGCTCAAAGTAGACACTGGTTCAAAGTGTAATGTAATGTCAGCAGAAACATTTGCTAAAGTGAGAGCTGGTGAACAACTTAATTTGGCTAATTGTGCAAAGCTTGTTGCTTATGGAGGTGAATTCAAACCGAAGGCTCAGTAGTGCTTTCATGCTATTCAGCTGGGAAGAGTTACAGCTTGCAATTTTATGTAGTCAGAAGACCTGTGCAGTCATTATTAGGTCTCAGAGACGGTTTTAGAATGAAACTGCTTTCTTTTACCAAAGAAGTTTATCATATAAGGCCATGTTCTAGTTCTAGGTTCAGTGATGCTATTTTTTCAGAGTATGATGATGTTTTTGACAACAAGCTAGACAAACTTCCAGTTGTGTACTCCATAAAAGTAGCCCAGAGGTCAGTCCATTGGTCAGACCATTGAGAAGAGTTCCAATAGCTATGCAGGACAAGGTCAAGGTCCAGTTAGATAAGATGGCACAGCAAGGTGTGATTTGTCCAGTTACAGAACCAACAGAGTGGGTGTCTTCTATGGTAGTTGCTCATAGGAAAAGCTCAGATGAAATCAGAATATGCATTGAACCAAGAGACTTGAAAATACATTAAAGAGACCTCATCATCCTATTCATACAGTCAACGAGGTTGCCACCCTCATGTCAAGTGCCACTGTTTTTTCTGTCTTAGATGCAAAGAGTTAATTTTGGCAAGTAATGCTTGATCGCAAATATTCATTACTGACTACATTCAGCACACCATTTGTTAGATAGAGATTTCTCAGAATGCCTTTTGGAATAAATTCTGCCAGGGAAGTCGTTCAGCGTGCAATGGAGCAAAATTTTTTTGGGTTATCCGTGTGCTATAATAGTGGATGGTTTACTGGTTGGAGGTAATGGAGAAGCAGAGCATGATGGAAACCTCAGGAATGTTCTTTACAGACTGCGTGAAGTGAACTTGAAGTTTAATCTTTTAAAATGTAAAATCAGACTACCAGAAGTTACTTATGCAGGTCATTTATGTACCAGGACAGACTTATGAACAGACCCTTCCAAACATGCAGCCATTTTTGAAATGCCAGCTCCAAGCAATGTCCAAGCTTTACAGCATTTCCTTGGTATGGTTAACTCTTTGGCTAACATTTTCCCTGACTTTAGTGAGTTATCAGTGCCTTTAAGGGAGGTGACATGTAAAAATGTTGCCTGGTCATAGCTGGAACAACACCAAAGAGAATTTGATAACCTCAAACATCAAATTGTCAACCATCCTGCAGTGAGATACTATGATGTCCACAAACCAGTAGTGCTTTCCTGTGATGCTTCAAAGTTTGGTCTTGGTGCAGTTATTCTTCAAGAGGGTAGACCAGTTGCATATGCATCTAGAATTCTTACCCAAATTGAAATGCAGTATGCTCAGATTGAGAAGGAACTTTTGGCAACTGTGTTCGCATGTTCAAAATTCCATGATTATATTTATGGCTGAGCTATCCAAGTTAAAACTGGTCATCAACCTGTAGTCACTATTTTAAAGAAGCCTATGCATACAGCTCCAGCAAGACTACAAAGAATGATATTCAGATTACAATAATACAACTTCAAAATGGTCTATACAAAAGGCAAACTTCTTTATATGGCTTATACCTTATCCATATCACCCAGAAATACCACAGAAAAGCTTGATGCAGACAATTTTGACTTTAGTGCCATGAAAGTGTGTATTTTTTCTACCACAAGACTTAATGAGATGAGAGATCATACAAAGACTGGTCCAGTTTTGCAGAAGCTCAACCACTTCATAAATGTTGGATGGCCTTCAAAGCAATCTTGTGTACCACCAGAAGTGCAACCTTATTTTCCATACAGAGCTGAGGTGCTGATGGAAGATGCTACCATTTTCAAAGGTCCCAAAGTTATTGCTCCTACTTCCTTACAACATGAATCCATTCAAGTTTTGCATTGTGACCACTCAGGTTCCAAAGCTACCAAAAGAAGGGTGAGAGGCCTAGTATTTTGGCCTTCTCTGTCAAAGCCCAAACAAAACTTGGGAAATACAAATAAACCAAAGAAAACCACTAGTCAGCAGTGAAGCAAAACAGCAGACCCACCAGTAATTAAAAGAGATTTATTGAAGCGCTTTTCATTGCCACAATAAAGCAACTTCCTCAGAAATAATTCACAGTAAAAAAACAGTGTTATTTGAATGGTTAGAAGCAATCGCTTAATTAGCCCCACCTCTTTCCTACCACATATTTAAAAAGACATTACGCATTACTGTACTAAACATACCCGAATAACCATGTTATGTTAAAAATGAATTATACATACATCATGGTATAAAAAAAAAGAATATATATTATATTAAAATAGACAATACTACACTAATAATATGACTAAAAGTCATATATATATATATATATATATATATATATATATATATATATATATATATATATATACATATATATATAGTATAATCCCAACAATCAATATCTAACGTACCAGACTTCTAAGTTTAAGCAAACAGGCAATGTTGCATGAGTCATTTAAGCCTGGAGGGGCAAATGCATTTAAACGAATTTGCCATACAAATTTGTGTTCCTCAAGAAGTAAGTTTATAGGGCCACCTCTCATGTTAAATTGAATTTGATCTATAGCTTTGAACATAAATTTAGGGCCAACATTCTGGGAAACATGTTTAGCCAACGAGTTATACAATTTACTTGTAGAGATAGCGTAGTTGTGCTCATATATCCTGTCCCGCAATCTACGCTCGGTTTTACCCATGTAGAAAGAGGGTCAGCATACACACCTTGCTATGTATACCACAAGTCTAGAATTACAATTAAGTTTAAACCTGATGTTGAATTTATTGCCATTAACAAAAAATGTACTACCAATGTCCACAAATCTACACATCTTAAAACCCCCACAGATGGTTATCCCTGCCCGTCTAGATATATTACAATAGCTGCTAATGTCCAGTAGATTCTTCAAATTATAACCTCTATGAAATACTGTCAAAGGAAGTGGACCCAGTTTATCCAATAATAAACTGTCATTCAAAATAAACTGCCAATTCTTATACAAAATGAATTTCACCCTACCACTATCAGTACAAAAAGTAGTTATAAACCTATCTTTGAAATTAGAATCTAATAGTTGTGATGTCCCTTGTGTTATAGTAGAACCTCCATCAGAAGGTGAAGTTGTTGTAATGTTCTCTGATCTACTTGAATAAAGAATAGGGTTAACTAGTCCAATTCTTCTTTTTTCAGACACTTTGTTAACCAATTGTTGTATCAAATAATGGGGATACCCTCGTTGCTTAAACATACTACTCAACAAATCACATTCCAATTGAAAATCCACATCTAAAGTAGTCATCCTAGCTGCCTGATCAATTGTCCTTTGACAATTGACTGCTTTTGATGAAACGGATGGCAGCTAGAAAAATGTAGAAAGGAATTGCAGTATGTATGTTTCCTGAAAATCTTCAAAACATAATTATTGCTAACCCTGTCTTTGGATAATTTAACATCAAGGTAATCAATGGTATCTGTATGTAAAGTTGACATGAACACCAAAAAGTCAGTAGTGGTGTTCAGGTAAGAAATAAATTTGTTAGCCTGTACATTATCACCTTTAAATAAAATAAAAATATCATCTAAAATCCTTGTGTAAAAGATGAGGTTCGCCTTGTGGTCAGGTTTGTTTAGTATAGTAATACGCAATGTCTTTTTAAATATGTGGTCAGGTTTGTTTAGTATAGTAATGCGTAATGTCTTTTTAAATATGTGGTAGGAAAGAGGTTTGGCTAATTAAGTGATTGCTTCTAACCATTCAAATAACACTGTTTTTTTACTGTGAATTTTTTCTGAGGAAGTTGCTTTATTGTGGCAACAAAAAGCGCTTCAATAAATCTCTTTTAATTACTGGTGGGTCTGCCGTTTTGCTTCACTGCTGACTAGTGGTTTTCTTTGGTTTATTTGTATTTCCCAAGTTTTGTTTGGAGTATGGCATCTGGAGTCAGCAGTAATCCGAGCAGTCCTACATTATTTAGTTCACAACTTCAGTCTGAACTAGTGAACTTAACCATGCTAATTAATGCTATGAATCAGCGTATGGATGGTTTTTCATCTCGTCTTGAGAAAGTAGACATTACATTATCCCAACAACAGCATTTATTTCAAAATGCACTTCTACAGTCGGCTTTGAATGGGTTGTCATCTAGTAGCCATAACTTGAATTCAGTCAACAACAATAGCCCAATAGATGGTACATTGGGTGCTTCTATTACACCAGGGCAGCGTACACCAACCAAGGTTTCACTACTGGATAATATGAACATGGACCAGCATAATACATCTGGGAACAACAATGGAAGGCTTACTGGCACTCCTGATTTTTCTGTTTGGATTAAGGATACTTCTTCGTCTTCTTTCAAGTCTTGGTCCAACCAGGAGTGACTGGCCGACATACATAGTGAACAACAGGTTGGTGTAGCTACTTTAAATGATAAACTTAAGGGTCTGGATAACAAATTATTGAAATTAAAGAAGTTGCAGCTAGAGGTTACTTATTTCAACGAATGCCTGGACCAACACATTGTCCCGAAGGGACTACGTTTGTACCGGTATCAGACCGGGTTAGTACCAGACTCAATGTTTCATTTGGAACTTAATTCCTTATTCGATCAACAAGGCTTCGATCTCATGAAACTCATGATTAAGCATTACTTATTGCAGATTGAAGCTTTGACTAGTGATGTTTCGGCTTTGAATGATGACATTGTTTCTAGTAGTGATTTCACTAGATACAAATATGACTATGAGCGTACATTTTCTAGTATTAATCAATTACTTGAAAAATTGAAAGGAAATAAGTATAAAAAAATGGAAAGGGACTGTATGGCTTATGATACTGGTTCTGCTTATCCTAAACCATCACTTGCACAGGTTTCTAATACTATTAAAACATTTACGGGTGCACAACAACAACAAAATAGTAATATGGACCAAGTTAATGTATTAAATGATGACAACAACCAGGATACAATTAGACGCAGTGAACGGATTTGGAATTATAATAGTAACAATTTTGTATGCCAACAACATAATGAAAGTAATAACCAGGGTGGCCTCAATAATGGGGAGAGTGGAAATTTTCAGAAGGGCCATTATACAGGAGCGATCACAAAGAACAAGTCATTCAAGCAGAACCAGAAGTACAACCAACGGCATTCCAAGTGCAAGAAATAGCAAGGAATGACATTCCAGTATTGAACATTGTAAAAAATACTGATAGGGACTTTAATATTTTCAATTTTTCATCGGTCCCAATTGACCCTATTTTGGTCAACTTGTTAGCTAAAGGTTTTAATTTTGTGCCTGACAAACCCTTGAATTTTGTTAAAACAGTCATAGATTTGAAGCTTTATGTGAGAAAGCTGAATTTTAATTTGTTATTTAGTAGTAATAATCCAGGAGATGACAGATTGAGGGTAGCCAGTACATTTAACCCCCCCTTACACCCTACTTTGAAATTGTTTGAACAAGTTTGATTTTAGACACTTATTGTATTCTCATAATATTCTTTCAGGTAGAAAGAAAAACAATGTGAGTTTTGATGAAAATTTGGCCTTGCAAACTTTGGTTTCTGCTAGTGTATGGGTAATTAAACCCGATAAGGGTGGGGGTTTGGTCATATTTGACCAACATGATTATATTAAGAGAATGCGTAGATTACTTGACACAGAAGCATACCTTAAAGTCTTAACACAGCCTACCAGCGGATTAAAGGCTATTTTAATGATTTGCTTATAGATGCCATTATTGATATGGAGACATTTAATTTTATTTCTTTGGTTTGGCCTAAAACTTCAATCTTGTTTGGGATACTGAAAATTCACAAGGATATGTTTGACCCCCCTATGAGACCATTGATTGATGGGAGGGGGTCTATAACATATCCGTGTGCTAAAGTTGTTGATAACATAATGAAAAAATATCTTGTATCTGAATCCCAAATATGTAAAGACTCTTGGTCTTTCTTAGAGACTCTTAACAATTTGGAGTTTGACGTTACCCATAACTTGTTAACCATTGACGTCAAAGATCTTTATATATCTATCCCTCACCTTGACGGCATAGAATGGGTCAGTCTCTTGCTTAGATCTAAGAATGTTCCAACTAATGAAATCACTCAAGTAGAAATTTTATTAGATATTATTCTTACAAATAATTACTTTTTCTTTGATCAAGAGTTTTATTTACAAAAACAAGCTGTAGCTATGGGGTCACCTTGTGGTGCCAGTTTTGCCAATTTCATTATGGCATACTGGGAGAGGACTTTTGTCCTGGATTCATCTGACCACAAGGCGAACCTCATCTTTTACACAAGGTTTTTAGATGATATTTTTATTTTATTTAAAGGTGATAATGTACAGGCTAACAAATTTATTTCTTACTTGAACACCACTACTCACTTTTTTGTATTCACGTCAACTTTCCATAAAGATACCATTGATTACCTTGATGTTAAATTATCCAAAGACAGGGTTAGCAATAATTATGTTTTGAAGATTTTCAGGAAACATACATACTGCAATTCCTTTCTACATTTTTCTAGCTGCTATCCGTTTCATCAAAAGCAGTCAATTGTCAAAGGACAATTGATCAGGGCAGCTAGGATGACTACTTTAGATGTGGATTTTCAATTGGAATGTGATTTGTTGAGTAGTATGTTTAAGCAACGAGGGTATCCCCATTATTTGATACAACAATTGGTTAACGAAGTGTCTGAAAAAAGAAGAATTGGACTAGTTAACCCTATTCTTTATTCAAGTAGATCAGAGAACATTACAACAACTTCACCTTCTGATGGAGGTTCTACTATAACACAAGGGACATCACAACTATTAGATTCTAATTTCAAAGATAGGTTTATAACTACTTTTTGAACTGATAGTGGTAGGGTGAAATTCATTTTGTATAAGAATTGGCAGTTTATTTTGAATACAGATAACACCAAAAGAGGAACCTTGTTTTGCAGAAACCACGCGAAGCAATTGCTTAAAAACCTTAACGCTTTAATGAATCCACAAACAGAACACCGTGGCTTCATCAGAGATAAAATACACAAATGAAAAATGCAGTTTATATTAAATAAAACAGGAAGTGACAACCTCTTACTTCCTGTAATACGGCAGCATAATTTGTAAACTCTATCCAATATACAAATTCCATAAGGAGTATACCATAAACACAAAAATATATAATACAAAACATAAACAATTAATACATTTATTCTAAAAATGTTTGTCTATACACAAACCCTAAAAATTAATGAAGAGAACCAATAAAGAATCTCTCCTACAACACTTTTTATAATTAATTAATTATATAGAATTAAATAAGTAGACCCCTCCAAACTTTAAATTGTGATAAAGTACCTACAAAATTTCACTATGGGATACGAATAAAAATAATAAAAATAAACAATAAAAATAAATCTACAGTGTTTCACCTACAACAACCCTACAAAATAAATTTTTTAAAAAAATATGTATATTTTTTCTAAAAAAATATATATACATATATATGTATGTATGTTTGTCCTAAACACGACAACATGTGTTTTTGGTAATAAGTACCTGGCATGACCCTAAAGGTACACAAATTTACCTAACATTGGGATCTGGCAGGGAATTACCTAAGGTAACTTCTCAATTTTAGAACAGGAGCAATGTTACAATCTTATTTCTTCCAATGTCTTCCTGGTTGAAAAATTAGGTAGTGAACCTAGATTCATATTTAGTAGGTCTAACAACCTTAAGGAACTACTACAAAGAGATGCGCACGAAGGGACTTTCCACAAAAGGAGAGGAATGTCTAGATGTGGATTTTGTAAGTTCTGTAATAACGTCCGTGTTGGTGAGACATTTCAGGTGAGGGACACCAAGTATGATATTAGGTTTCCCCTCAATTGTGAGAGTAGATCAATTATCTACATTGCTATGTGCAACTGCTGTCAAGGGTTCTATATTGGGAAAACTGACAGACGGCTTCGAGATAGAATGTATGAGCATCTATACGCAATTAGGAGTAGCAGAGATGACAATGCATTAGCAAAGCACACAGCCCTGAACCCAGGTCATAGCTTCCAATTCATGGCCATAGACCACGTACCTGTAAAAATAAGGGGTGGACCATTTTCCCTAATTTTGGAAAACAGGGAGCTGGAGTGGCAGTTGCGTTTGGATGCATTTAGCCACCCTGGGCTTAATAGTAATTGTAACATTGCCCCTGTTCTAAAATTGAGAAGTTACCTTAGGTAATTCCCTGCCAGATCCCAATGTTAGGTAAATTTGTGTACCTTTAGGGTCATGCCAGGTACTTATTACCAAAAACACATGTTGTCGTGTTTAGGACAAACATACATACATATATATGTATATATATTTTTTAGAAAAAATATACATATTTTTTTAAAAAATTTATTTTGTAGGGTTGTTGTAGGTGAAACACTGTAGATTTATTTTTATTGTTTATTTTATTATTTTTATTATCCCATAGTGAAATTTTGTAGGTACTTTATCACAATTTAAAGTTTGGAGGTCTACTTATTTAATTCTATATAATTAATTAATTATAAAAGTGTTGTAGGAGAGATTCTTTATTGGTTCTCTTCATTAATTTTTAGGGTTTGTGTATAGACAAACATTTTTAGAATAAATGTATTAATTGTTTATGTTTTGTATTATATATTTTTGTGTTTATGGTATACTCCTTATGGAATTTGTATATTGAATAGAGTTTACAAATTATGCTGCCGTATTACAGGAAGTAAGAGGTTGTCACTTCCTGTTTTATTTAATATAAACTGCATTTTTCATTTGTGTATTTTATCTCTGATGAAGCCACGGTGTTCCGTTGTGGATTCATTAAAGCGTTAAGGTTTTTAAGCAATTGCTTCGCGTGGTTTCTGCAAAACAAGGTTCCTCTTTTGGTGTTATCTGGTTTGGTCACTCTGGTTTTGTTTGAGTTTATTTTGAATGACAGTTTATTATTGGATAAACTGGGTCCACTTCCTTTGACAGTATTTCGTAGAGGTTATAATTTGAAGAATCTACTGGACATTAGCAGCTATTGTAATATATCTAGACGGGCAGGGATGACCATCTGTGGGGGTTGTAAGATGTGTAGATTTGTGGACGTTGGTAGTACATTTTTTGTTAATGGCAATAAATTCAACATCAGGTTTAAACTTAATTGTAATTCTAGACTTGTGATATACATATCAAGGTGTGTATGCTGTCCCGCTTTCTACATGGGTAAAACCGAGCGTAGATTGCGGGACATAATATATGAGCACAACTACACTATCTCTACAAATAAATTGAATAACTCATTGGCTAAACATGTTTCCCAGAATGTTGGCCATAAATTTATGTTCAAAGCTATAGATCAAATTCAATTTAACATGAGAGGTGGCCCTATAAACTTACTTCTTGAGGAACACGAACTTGCATGGCAAATTTGTTTAAATGCATTTGCCCCTCCATGCTTAAATGACTAATGCAACATTGCCTGTTTGCTTAAACTTAGAAGTCTGGTACGTTAAATATTGATTGTTGGGATTATACTATATATATGAATTTTAGTCATATTATTAGTGTAATATTATCTATTTTAATATAATATATATTAGTTTTTTTTTATACCATGATGTATGTATAATTCATTTTTAACATAACATGGTTAGTCAGGTTTGTTTAGTATAGTAATGCGTAATGTCTTTTTAAATATGTGGTAGGAAAGAGGTGTGGCTAATTAAGCGATTGCTTCTAACCATTCAAATAACACTGTTTTTTTACTGTGAATTTTTTCTGAGGAAGTTGCTTTATTGTGGCAACGAAAAGTGCTTCAATAAATCTCTTTTAATTACTGGTGGGTCTGTCATTTTGCTTCACTGCTGACTAGTGGTTTTCTTCTCTGTCAAAGTACATTGATAAAGTACTTTCATCTTGTTTAGTATGCAGTGGTATTAAACCACATTTACAAAAAGAAAAATTTCATCAAAGCCAGATTCCTGAACTACCTCGGTCAACAGTAGCCACTGACATAGTTGAGTGGAAAAATCAGCATTACTCAGTGTTGGTAGACTCTTATTCGAACTGGTTTGAGATCAATTTGCTACCTAACCTAATATCCAGTGCTGATATTACTAAGTTGAAATGTCATTTCTCAGTCCATGGTAGTCCACACAAAGTTATTTCTGACAACGGTACTCAGTTTACCAGTTAATTGTTTCAGAAATTTGAAAAAGAGTGTGACTTTTTCCATGTTTCTTGTAGTCCGGAATACCCACAGTCAAACAGATTTGCTGAACATGCAGTACAGAGTAGAAAGCAATTACTAGAGAGGTCAAAGCATGATAATACCGATATCTTCTTGAATTTACTCAATCACAAAAATATATCCCGTGACAACCTACTTGGCTCACCTGCTCAGAGACTTCTATCTAGGCAACCAGAACAACCTTGCCTATCAGTTCTAGTTTGCTAAAATACAACAGAGCAATCAAAGCCCAACTCTTTAAGAAGCTTTCCTGTCAGAAGTCCAGCTTCGATAAAACAAGCAGATGTCTTCATCCATTAAAAGAGAGACAATGACGATGCAAATGGCTGAAGGCTTTGATCGAACTGGTCAAGTGAGAGGCATATGTGCCAAGCCAAGATCCTACTTAGTGGAATCTGAGAGTATAGAATACAGGAGAAACTGCAGGCATCTCCTTCTGGTGTCTGAATCAATATTGCAGGATCATACCTGTGATACAGACTCTATTTCTCAGAGCAAAACTAACAATGTTCATACTGAAGAACATGTCTCAGTATCTATTCCCATTCCTGATGATGTCTCAGATATACCCAAAGTTGAACATTCCTTGAAGGCAGTCCCCATTGCTAGATCTGATTCTGATTTTTATGTTACACAATCAGGACATATTTCTAGACCTAGTGTAAAATACACAGCAACCTGGACATGATTGTTTTATATGTGTTTAATTTTGTATGATTGCATGTTAAAGAATTAGTTCTGTATAATTGCATGTCAAAGGATTATTTCTGTGTAATTGCATGTCAGTGAATACTGTCATTTGTTGTATGGTCTATTTCTCAAAGAGAGAAGGTGTAGAACAGAGTATGTGTTGCTACTTTAAGAAGCTTTTCCAAGTGTAGGTACATGCATATAAATAGTGAGCACGGTCAGGCAGCAGTGTCATTTTTGAGACAACAGCCAAAGTGTTAACATGTATGAGTGTAGTAGTCAGTCTGTTTATAAGTTTATTTACGTTTAAGTTACTAAGCCTCAATCCAGATGTGTTTGTGTGTAATAAAACTGCTTGAACCAAACCCACAACTGTTCACCTGTTTTATCCTGACTGAATGAGTGACAACCACTAAAGCAGTCATCACCTGCATCAATGCCCTCCACAGTCACACAATGACAGAGAAAAAAGAAAAGACCATATACAAAATATCATTGCTGCTAGAAAAATAGTGATTATATATAGGTTACCCCTATCATCAATTAAAACTTCAAATATTTCTTTATATTACTACTATTCTATTACAAGGTCACAGGCCAGATTCATGAATATCTAGATTAATTGTACACTAAGAGTACACTAACTGTACATGATATGTAATCAAGGACATCCCTATAACATCTTTGTGTTGTCTGTTAACTGAGAAAGATTAGATTAAGTGTAGACATAGTCTACACATTGTGGTAACCTTTATGAATACTCCTCGATATTTAAGGTTGTAACAAAATCAGTAGGGAAAACTAAAATTAGGAAGAAGAAAGTAGGCATTATGGTTGTGTTGTTTATTCATTTAGAATGATGTATACTAAGTGTACACTTAGTGCAGGCTTGTGTTGTTTATTCATTTAGAATGATGTACACTAAGTGTACATTTAGTGCAGGCTTGTGTTGTTTATTCATTTAAAATGATGTACACTAAGTGTACACTTAGTGCAGGTGTTAATGATGTGTAAACATAAACCAGAAAGCTGACAAACGGCCAAAAATAACAAACTAAAAAGGATCATAAAACAAAAATAACAGAGATCCAAAATGTAATGCAGGAACAAACTCTTTAAGCATACTAAACATTAGCTCAACTTTTCATCCAAAAAATGACTTCTTCAGAAACAACATTCAGTTCTCAAAAATAGCTGCTTAAATACAAAAATCAAACCAATTTAACTTTCAATTAGTAAACAATTAGTTAATAACCCAAATACAACTTGTAAAAAACTTTTGTAAAGTTATTATATAAAAACAAACAGAAACAACTATTAAAACTTATTATTATTGTTATTACTCTAAACTGTTGTACATATTAGGTCTGACCATCCGTCTCCAATCTTTCAAAAAACTCTAAATATTAATGGTTTCATTCAAACCAGGATATTCATTGGCATTAGGCCTAATTTGCCATAAAGTTTCTCTTTTTTCAATACTGTTTTTATAATCCCCACAGCTTCTATGGACAGGGACCTCTTCCAAAACATAAAACAAAAACTTTTTGTAATATTTACATACCAGGCTATGTTTATAAAGAGCATTGTCAGTTTCTTTATGTTTAATAGCATAAATATGCTCTCTAATTCTCCTGTGAAAGGCTCGGGTAGTCATACCAACATAAAATGCTTCACAACCTGTGCACACACTAATATACATGACTCCAACACTGTTGCCGTAAAATCTACCCATAACAGTAATAGTCTTATCTATGTGGGCTGGCAAAAGAAAGTGTACCTCATAGATAAACCTATACATATTATAAAACCTACACTTATATGTGCCACAATGTTTATCTGTATTTGCTGACTTAATCTTAGTATTGTCATGATGCAAAAGACTTTTTAAACATGTGTTCCTTTTAAAAACAATAGAAGGTTTCTCACCCACAGCCTGCAGTCCCTCTCAAAATCCACCAGTTATTTTGTATGATATTTGTAATAGCATAACTGGGTGTCCAAGGTGGTGCAGCAGTTAGTGTTGCCACCTCACAGCAAGAGGTTCTCCGGTTCAATCCTCAGCTGGGGTGCTTTCTTTGCTGAGTTTGCATGCCCTCCCTGTGGTCGCGTGGGTTTCCTCTGGGTGCTCCGGTTTCCTCCCACATCCCAAAGACATGCTGTAGGTGGATTGGACACACTAAATTGGCCCTAGGTGTGAGTGTGTGCATGTGTGTGCCTTCTGTGGAAGGTTGGGTGCCGGGCTGGCAACTCGACACCGTAAAACTCCACTGCCAATCATGAGGGGACAGGTGATCTGCTGTGGTGACTCCTAGCCGGGAAAAGCCAAAAGAAGAAGAAGAATTCATAATAGCATAACTATGTGCAGACATCTATAAATTGCAAACTAAAGTATTTTTAATGGAGGCTGTATTATTTTTTTTTGTTTGTTTTTGTCAAATATATTTTTATTGCATTTTCCTCTTTTTTTAATACAGGAAAAATAATAAAACAGAAATATATAAGGACAAGATACATGGAATATCAATTTGCAGTAAGCATAATAAGATATATAGAACATATACCATCAGTGTTCAGTTATCAATATGCAGAATTAACTAACATTCAAACTATTCACATTTAAATTGTAAGACAAAATCTACTTTGAGATATTTAATCATAATAGAATCTGACATAAAAACAGTTGCATCAAGGCATTCTAGCCTACCTAACTTAAGTTGTATCTTGTACTAACTATGTACACTATATACAATCAATGTCACCTCAAAATGTCCATTTTATTTACACTTGCTAGGCCTTTCCAATTTTAAGATGGGTACAAGTTTTGCAATATTGATTTTCTTTAATTTTCCTTATTTACTTAGAGTAACAATGATGTTGTAGTCCCTTCTTCATAAACCAGTTTTACCTTAAGATTTCTATAAGCATTTTCCAATATTTCTGATAATAGGATAGATTTTTTGGTTTCTTGTAATTAGTTTGATTCATATGTTCATAGATTAGTTCTGTTTGCTGGCTAATATGTATTTTATAGCCATTCCTTTAAATTCTTCCCATGTAATTTTAGTTCTATCCGACCAATTTTGAGCTATGTATGATTTCATCATTGCACACAATGTTATTATGATGTGTTTGTTTACATATGAAAAGTTGGTAGGGAATACATATAAAATTGCAATTTCCCATGACAGGGAAGATTTAGTGAATCCCTTTTTTCTAACTTGGTTCTTAATGAACACCATAATTTGTAAACATTCTTACACCTCTAAAAAATATGAAGGGTGTCAGCTACACTGTTTGGACATGTGGAGCAATAAGGAGAGTGAGAAGGATTAATTTTCTTAGAAAGAGGAGTGTGTGAAAGGCATTATTGTTAATCATAATTTGGGTATAAATTAGTTTTTTGAGAGGGGTTCATTTCAAAGTGAGTTCAATTGCAGCAAATTTTTTGTTCAACAGTAATCATGTTATTTTTTCCTTCCTAAAATTTTGAATATAGAAGTGCATCTTGATATCTAATTCTTGTTATTAATTTATATGTGTTTGATAACATTTTGGATCTCGAAAGCTACAGGTAAATAATTTGTTGATATAGTGCTATATCTTGGTTATCTATTTTAACATTTGTAGTAATTGTGTTAATCAGATATAATAATTGGTTGATTATGGTGTTATAACTTTTATTTACTTCTAATCTTTGTCTAATATTTTCAATTGAAAGACTTTTGAATTGGTAGAAGTCCCATAATACACTGGTGTTCTTTATTAGTGGGTATTTATTCAGGTTTATCATAGTGTTATTTAATTTAATATTAGGATTTAGGTGTATTGGTTGTCCTAGTAACAAAGTATCCTTATGATTTAGGGAGGATACCAACTTTTGAAATAGTAATATATTTCTTATGATTCTGGGGTGGATTTTAATATACCTTAACGTCTTATAATTTAGAAAGGGTACTGCTTTAGGGTTTAAATTTGATTATACTAAATCATTGTAATATATTTTAATCCATAGTGGATACCATACTTTGTTAGATGGTTCAAAATTTATTTGTATAATTCAAGTAGTGCTTATAATGTCATAGTATGTTTGAAAATCAGGTAGTCCTAGGTCCTCTTTCTGTTTGGGTAATGTTAATCTAGAGTATTTTATTCTTGTATTTTTTGGATGCCAAATAAATTTCCCTAGTAGTGTTCCAAGTTTGGAAAATAAATTATTTGGTATATTTTGATTAACAGAGTTAAAGTGAAACAATAATCTTGGGAGCATATTCATTTTAACTATAGCCACCTTAGATAGTGGAGATAAATTAAGATTTAACAATCTTTTAGTGTCTTCTGTTATATTTGCCTAGGTTTGAAACAAATTATTTTTAGTCAAATCAGATTGGGGCTGAGTGAACATGATACCTAGATATTTGAGATTATAATTGACTTTTATTTTAATTTCAAATTTCAGGGAAATAGAATTCCTTATGTCCTAGAGTGTTCAAAGGGAATATGACTGATTTGTTTGGGTTAATGGCATAACTAGATACCTTTGAAAAAATGTCAATGGAATTCAAGATCTTGTTTAAATCTGTATTAGGGAATTCAAAGTAAATATTAAGATCATCAGCGAAAGCTGTAAACTTTATTGAGATTTTTGAAATATTCATAAGATGGTGGTAAGTTCTTTGTGATATTTTAAGAAGAAGAGGTTCAATGTATATATTGAACAGGTATGGTGATAGTAGGCATCCTTGCCTTGTACCATTAGTGATTTGAATAGGTTTTGATTGCTTTTTATTTACAGATACTGTTGTTGTAGCATTATTGTATAAAGCCTCACCCTGTTTGTATATTCTTCTGGAATATTAAATTTCTTGAGTATCTTTAATAGAAAATCAAAGTTTACTCTGTCAAAAGCTTTAGATGCATCTACTGATAGTGCATAGCTAGGTCATTTATCATTCTCTTTTAAACTAATGATTTAATCAATGGTGAGTGTACTGTATACCTGTCTGTTGTTCATAAAAACCTAGCTGTTCAAAAGATATGAGGAGATGTAAGATTTTTTTGATTCTGCTAGCTAAGACTGTAGATAGAATTTTGATATCAATATTTATGAGTGCTATTAGCCTGTAATTGTTTGGATTTGATGCATCAGATTTGGGTTTTAGTATGAGTATAGTTTTTGAGTTGTTGATATACAGGTCTTTGATACCATACTTTATTACATATTTGTATACTTTCAATAGTATTGGAGCAAATTGTTTTTTCAAAGTCTTATAGAACTCCACCACGTACCCATCTGGCCCTGGTGATTTTACCTGGTTTCAACTTATTTACAGCAGCAAATACTTTCCTCTACATTTATAGGGGCTTTAAGATTATTTATTTGTGCTTCATTCAGTACTGGAAATTGCAATTCTTCGGCAAATTGATGGAATAATAATTCATTAAACTGGTCGTGTGGGCCATATATTTTTTGATAAATCTCTTCAAAAGCCATTATAATCTCTTCATCCGAATCTAGAGTTTTGTTATTATAATTTAATTGCTTTATTTTGGTACAGGTTTTTTTTTATGTTTATGATTCTTGCCAACACTTTTGAGGGGGATTGAGCCCATTCGGCATATTTGTGGAGAAGTTTAATTTCACCGATAGAGTACTGTTGTGATTTAATTTTGTGTAGTTGTCCTAGTAGTGTAACCATTCGGACTTTCAAGTTCTGGTGAATATTTAATTTGTAATTCTGACTCTATACTTCTTAATTTTGATTCTAGTGTTATGACTTTTTTCTTGTTTAATTGTTTTATAGAGAGCGGCTTTTTTCATTAGTATTCCCCTAATAGTGACTTTTGTTGCTTGCCATTGAATGTCATATGGCATATCTGTTACCTCTAGGTTATTTTTAGCTTGAGTAATAATGTCAATGATTCCCTGTGAGGCTTCTTTATCCTTTAATAAATTAGTATTTAACGTCAAGTTCGCTTGTGTTTTGGATCTTTGCGTTGAACTAACCATCTGTATTGTAATGTCTATTTTTGCATGATCTGATATTGTTCTAGGTTCACTATCATAGGTAACTACATTATTTAGTAAAGTTTCAGATATTAAAAATATGTCTATTCTAGACCAAAACTTGTGGTATGGTGAAAAAATAAGTGAATTTACTAGTAGATGGATTATTTCTATAGTTTTCAAATGGGTCAGCTAGCTTAAAATCTTCCATTTCTTGTTATCTTTATTTGTTCTATCTAGTTCTGGATTAATTATCATATTCCAGTCTCCTCCAAAGATATATACATAGTTAGGAAAGTTCTTCAGAATTCTATATATCTCGTATAGGTAGGTTTATTGATGCAAACATACATACATTTAGGACTAAGAAAGGTTTTTTAAACATAGGCAGTTCACAAGTAAAATAACACCATCTACCATTTAGGTCATAGTTACTCTTCATTATAGTGTCATCAAATGATTTTTTAACTATTGTAGCAACTCCCCTAGAAGCTGTAGTGTCACCAGCAGGAACAATGTTTCACCCATTTTTATGTATCTTTCTCCCATTATAATTTCAACATAGGTGTTTTTTGAATGAAAGTTATCTCTGCTTTAGATTTAAAAATTAAATGGATTAATAGATTCTTCTTTTTCTTATTTTCTAAGCCCTTTACATTCCATGAATCTACAGAATTCATCTAACAGATATGTTATACAGAATTCTAACTTTCTGAGCTAATAGATGTATATAGTGACATATATAACTTTAAAACTTTCTTAGAGTTTTTGGAACAGGTCGATAATATGTATATATGTGTGACATCACTCCCTTTCAGACCCCCTCCCCTGCATACCCACGCTAGCCCACTAACTGAAACAGAGTTAAATAGAACATTTACAACTATATTACAAAAACTTCCTGTCATTCTAAGTCCCAGCAAAATTACAGCAACACACATAACAGCTTTTCCAAATAAAACATACGTAATAGTAAGAAATATGATTTCTAACCCGCTCTTCATTTGAAAGTAATTAGCCTGAGCGTTTTGTAAACTGCCTTTAACTAAGATTGAAATATCTAATTTAATAGGCAATCTTTAAATAGTACATTTCAAAAGCATACCATAGCATTTCTTTCAAACTCACACAAAGAAAACAATTACATTCACAGGTGGTGCTGCAGTAGCATTGTTGCCTCACAGTAAGACCTTGTCCTGTTCGATTCTCAGCTAGCGTGTCTTCTGTGTGGAGACATGCATGAATGGGCGTACCTTTGTTGAAGGTGATGCGTCAGGGCTGGCAACTCAAAACATAAAAATCTATTGCCAATCATTAGCAGACCGGAGTACTGCTGTGGCGACCCCTAACCGGGAAAAGCCAAAAGATACAACAACAACAACAACTGATTATGACTTGTTATAGTTTGTCAGTTTCTGTTTGCGTGTTCCTTATTCTGACAATTTCAACACAGTCCTTCTTTTTAGTATACATCAGTTCTTACTTGTTGGGTCAGTGTTTACAGTAAGGGTCAGTGATAGTCTTGATTATCCATTTATTTTCTATGTATAAAGCACATATACATCTAAGATCTATAGTGTTGATCAGACAATAATATCAAGAGTCATTCATAGTCTCTACTGATCTAGATTGGTATGCTTACATTTTTTGATGCATACTTATTTAAAAAAAAAATATATATATATATATATATATATATATATATATATATATATATATATATATATAAAGAAAGAAGATAAAACAAACCAGACCCAACTTCATACTTTATAGGACCTAATAAGTGCTATTTGTTGCAGCTACAGCATCTGCTACAGCATCTGGCCCAGGAGGTTTTTTATTTGTCCAGTTTGTATATATTCAGGGAAAGAAATACATATATATTTATATTGTAAATAAATGTTTAGACTGCTGCATTTAGTTCTAGGCTGAATTTACCCTCTGACTGCAGTTGGCATGAGATTCTTCAATTTTTTAATCTTTAGGATACAGTTCCAAAGGTTTCAGAAATGTAGAAGCCTTACTTTCAATTTTTTAGGCAAATGTGGGTTTTCTGCATAGTTTTGGGCTTAGATGGATGCTCTAGATGTTCCTTTGACCTCAGTTTGCTTATTCTTCCTGATTTGCGGTCACAAAAAATTATTGGAGTTTGTAGTTCTTTCGCAGCGACACGGAAATACTTCTGGGTCTGGATTTATAATGTTCAAATGGAAAGCCATGGATTTAAGTAGAAAGAAGGTAATTTAAGTAATTTACCTTGTTTGATTCAATTTAGCATAAATGAATGTTTAGAGGGATAGATTCTTTGTATTAGATGTCTTTTTTGCAAAAAGCACATTTCTTCATGTCATTTTGTTTGGTAAATCTTTAAAGCCTTTAAGAAAAGCCGTTTTTGCTTCTTCATTGCTTTTACTGCATAATTTAAGCCATAATATTCGAAGTGTAGAGTCGCTGGATATTTCATTTGGAATCTTATATCTTTGCTTACTAAGTGCAATAAGGCGATAGTACTTGTCTTAATTGTTTGATTTGTAGAGGCAGGTCCTGAGCAAAAGTTGTCTTGCAGCCATTCCATATAATGTATTTTCTTTTTTTTTTTCCAGCTTGAATTATTACTTGAGCATGTGAAGCATTTAGAATCCTTACATATATTTGTCTGGGGGCATCCAGGGTTTGGGATTTTCTTAAAGCTCTGTATATTCTTTCAATGACAATTGTTTGAGATAGTTCTTTGTTATCAAGAAGAAGATCACAGATTTCTTTTGCCACATTAGTTAGTTGTGATTGATCATATCTTTCTGGGATGCCTCTGATCAATACATTATTTCTTCTTGCTCTACCTTCAAGATCAATCAGTTGTTGTTGTATTTCTTTGACTGAGCTTTGAGTAATGGTGGTCTGGTCATTATTTGATCTAAGTTGTTTCCAAACACTGTGAGTTTTAAAGAGAAAGATTGCATTTCTATTTGCAGAGGTATCAAGGCTGCTTTTAAATCCTCCATGTCAAATGATTGTTCACTTTTTGGTTTCAGTTGATGCTTTGCAGCTTAAGCTTGTATTTTTGTAGTTTTCTGCCTCTTGGTGCTAATTTCTTTCACAGGAGATGCAATTTGAGAAATTCTTGTCTTAAATGTGTGTGTTTCCATTTGTTCCATTATTTCTTTGTTGTGTGAAAACTTGCTTCTTTTCTCCTTTATAGCTGCTACTTGCTACTTGCAGGCACAAACACATGTACAGGAATCACTGCTTAGTCACCTCCCAGATCCAAGGTATGTATTTCTTATTTTTTAACTCAGAAGTTGAAAATAAGATTCTCACAGATAGGGAAGTAGTTTAGTTTTCACAGGAGATGCTTTTTTGTAGATTTTTGGAGCAGTAGTAGCCTTAGATGGGGTTAGATTCATAGCTAGTAATCGGAGCAAGCTGAAGTATGTGCTGTCTAGATGGTGGCCATCTTAGAATCCTCATATTATTAGCAATCTTCTTAACATCACAATTCTGAAACAATAAAGGGACACATGAAGTGGACCTTTTCTCATTAATTTCCATGGCATTGGAAACTAAAAAAAGTATCCTTAAAGCCCTCCTCTCCAAAAATAGGGAAATAATGAAAGTTAACTCTTCACTAAAAACCAAATCACTAGTGGTTAATCTAGATGCCTGAACAAATTGTCCCCTAGGTATATTTTTCTTGGTAAAATAGGGGTGGTTACTATTAAAATGTAAATTTGTTCTTTCTATAAATACTGCTTTAGAACACTGATTATCTAAATTTCATTTTAAAGTAATATCTAAGAAATTAACCATCAGACCAACATCCGCAATAGAAAAAAAAGGGTGTTTACATTTTAATAGTAACCACCTGTATTTTATCAAGAAAAATATACCTCAGGGACAGTTCATTCGGGCATCTAGATTAACTACAAGTGATGTGTTTTTTAGAGAAGAGTTATCTTTTATTATTTCACTATTTTTGGAGAGGGGAGCTATAAGGATATTTGTTTAGTTTCCCGTGCTATGGAAATTAGTGAGAAAAGGTCCACTTCATTTGCCTCTTTATTGCTTCAGAATTGTGATGTTAATAAGATTGGTAGTCCATCCACCATTAATAATACTTTAGTTGACAATTTAGAGATGTCTGTAGATAGCTATACTATCAGAAATATCATACAAAATAATTGGGGTGTTTTGAAAGGGAATGCAGACATAAAGCTGTGGGTGAGAAACCTTCTATAATTTTTATAAGGAACACATGTTTAAAAACTATTTTTCAACATAACAACACCAAGATTAAGTCAGCAAGTACAGAGAAACCTTGTGGCACATATAAGTGTTGGTTTTGTAATATGTGTAGGTTTATCTACGAGGGGGCCTTTCTTTTGCCAGCCCATGTAGATAAGACTACTACTGATATGGATAGATTTAATGGCAACAGTGTTGGAGTCATGTATATTAGTGTGTACACAGGTTGTGAAGCATTTTATGTTGGTATGACTACCCGAGCCTTTCACAGGAGAATTAGAGAGCATATTTATGCTATTAAACATAAAGATACTGACAATGCTCTTTATAAACATAGCCTGGTATGTAAATATTACAAAAAGGTTTTTGTTTTATGTTTTGGAACAGGTCCCTGTAGATAGAAGGGGTGGGGATTATAAAAATAGTATTGAAAAAAGAGAAACTGTATGGCAAACTAGGATTAATCTGGCGAATATCCTGGTTTGAATTAAACCATTAATATTAAGTGTTTTTTGAAAGATAGGAGATGGATGGTCAGACCTAATATTTACAACAGTTTAGAGCAATAATAATATTAAGTTTTACTAGCTGTTTCTTTTTGTTTTTTATATAATAGCTTTATAAAACTTTTTTGCAAGTTTTAATTGGTTTATTAATTAATTGTTTACTAACTGAAAGTTAAATTGGTTTGATTTTTGTATTTAAATAGCTATTTTTGTGAACTGAATGTTGTTTCTGAAGAAGTTCTTTTTGGATGAAAAGTGGTGTTAATAACGTTTAGTACACTAAAAGAGTCTGTTCCTGCATTTCGTTTTGGTCCTCTGTTTTTTTTTTTATGGTCTTTTTTAGTTAATTTGTTACTTTTGGCCATTTGTTGTTTTTTTAGTTTGTTCATAGGTTCACAAGTTCATAAGTGTGTACTAGCCTAATGGCCCTGAAGCCTTTACAAGTATAGCCCATAGAGGTGCCCTGGCATCGTACCGCTCGACATTAGTTTCCAGTGCCTCTATCAAGTAGAGCCACTGGAGTGATCCCCAGGGTTAACTTTCTATTACCCATCCACTCATCAAAATTTCTGTTGAAGAGGGACAGTGAGGTGCTCTGCTTGACATGTATGGGAAGTCTATTCCAGAGCATGGGTAGTCTCTTGGTTATGAAACTGCCCCTCCAGCATGTTCTGTTGATTGTGGTAATGAGGTTGAGGTCTCTGGAGCATGTGGTGCAGAGGGATTGGAATTTCTTTAGATGTAGCATTTCTAACAGAGCTGGATCAGACATATCCTTGTAAGTCAAGAGATCGCCTTTAAGTAGGCGATATGAGACAGAGAATAGCTGGAGTCTTTTAAGTCTGTCCATGTGGGACAAGTTTTTAATGCTTTTACCGATAGCTACTGGAGGTAACAATGCTTTGTTGGACCTTACCACCTACACGATTCCTTTAACTCAGGAGTTCAATATTTTAGCCTACAGAGTGCCCTAAATGACTTACAGAAATCTTTAAACCATCTACTGGGACAGGTAGGATGTTATAGAGAGAATAAATCTCTTAAAGAAACTATTCTCTCTGATTCCAAGTGAGGTGAGAGAAACATTAATGATAAAAAAGCTCACAGCTCAAAGTCCATTATTAAATAATGAATCCAACCTGTTTAAAGATGTGTCTTCTGTGTTCTCTAATCATTATAATCCATTTAGTAATATGACTTTTAGAGCTACTGATGTTTTAGAGAAGCAGGAGCTTAAGTATAAATTGATGGCTTTGAAGAAGCTGTTGAGAAAAATATAGATCTTTAAATTTAGAAAATATGTATTTTGAACAATGTATCTCCTTCAACCTCTTTCCTAAGGGATTAAGGTTTTACAAATTTCCCAGTGGTGTCACTGAGACTGACCCTTTGTATTCTGAACTAGTGGACTTTTTTAATAAAGCTGGAATCGATTTCCTAAAAATTTTAATTAGTCATAATAAAAAGTCGACAGGCAGTCTGAAAGATAATCTACTGGCCATTGATGAACAGGTTACCAAAACATTGCACTCTGCTGATAATATGAAATGTGATTATGAGAATGTTTTTGCTTCTCTTGAGAGGTTTGAAAAAATTGTTATTGCCCATTAAAAAAATCTGTTAAGCGACAGGGAAGGTTATTAACTGGGGAAAGCTTTTCCTTTAGCTAGCTAGAGGGCTAACGGTCAAACACCATATTGGACTTGAAATATTATACTAGAAAATTGAACTTACATTTTTTTGGTTGATAATATGGGGTTTAATAGTTGTCATTTTTTCAAAACCTTCCACCTATAATCCTGGACTGCATAATACCCTGAAAGTTTTTGAAAAGCGCTGAGAAAATTATATTAGAAAGTTATTGGGGAACAAAATTGACAACAATCATTGTTTTTATAATTTAACTATAGAGGAAAGGGCAGCATTGGACAAAATTATGAAGATGAAAGAATTGAGAACCATGAAAGCTGATAAAGGGGCAGGGGTTTAGTTATTATGCATCAACAAGATTGTATTAAAACCATGGAAGAGATGTTAATGAATGCTGATGAGTATAAATAGCTTATAATGTCATTAAAGCCTATTTATATGATTTATTAGTGAGTGGGCAATTGGATTACAAATTATATAATTTTATTACTATAGAATGTCCCTAAGATAGGAGTTTTATTTGAAATACCTAAGATACATAAAAATGACAAGAACTCCCTCCTTTCGACCCATTGTGTCTGCCCCAAATTCTGTAACTGAAGGTATTTCTTTACATATTGACACTATTTTAAATCCATTAGTGCAGAACTTATGTTTGTATTTATGAGATTCTTGGGATTTTTTATTTCATATTAAGAAATTTCATGAACATTATGAATATGGGATACAAGAAAGTTGGTTATGTTAATGGTAGATGTAACCTCTCTCTTCACTTGTATCCCTTGAAATGAAGGCATTGATCATATTAGATTATATTTAATTAAGCAGAGTTCTTATTCCATTTCTGAAATTAATGTATTTTGTTACTTACTAGAAGTTTTATCAGAACATAATTATTTTTGTTTAATGATACGTACTATCAACAAGTTAAGAGTGCTGTGATGGGGTCAGCAGCTGCCTCAGCTTTTGTGAATTTAGTCCTAGGATGGTGGGAGTATGAATCACTGCCTACAACCCCCTTTTTTTGATCATACTGTGTTTTCTTAAGAGATATATAAATGATTTGTTTAAGGCACTGCAGAAGAATATGAACTATTTATCAGTGAACTTAATGCCAGTACAGATTTTTTTTTAATTTTTCTGTTGCTGATGTTGGTATGTTGCGTAATTTCTTAGATATCCCTTTATTACCTTATTATTTTTGTCTGCTTAACATACAAAGCTATCAAACCCAGAGCTGATGGATATGCTCCACTTAAAGAAATCCCAATCCTTACATGCTACACGCTCTAGGGATCTAAACCTTGTCACCACAATAAACAGAACATGCTGAAGGGATAGATTCCTGTCCCAGAGACTTACCATACTCTAAAAAAAACTACCTATCTATATCAAACAAACCACTCTTCAAAAAAATTCTTGATGATTGGATGGGAGATAGGAAATTCACCTCGGGGATCACTTCTGTGGCTCTGCTCGACAGGGGAACAGGTAAATAATTTTCTTGAGTGACGAAAGCCAGGGTACCTTTTTGGCTAGGCTTATATAGGCCATAAGGCCAATAGCCTAGTACCTACCTATGAACCTAACATAGGATTCAGATAATCAGTGTTTTGAAAGCAGTATTTATAGAAAGAACACTTTTTTGAATCGATATTTACATTTTAATAGTAACCACCCCTATTTTATCAAGAAAGATATAGCTTGGGGACAATTCGTCAGGCAACTAGATTGACCACTAGTGATGAGGTTTTAAGAGAAGAGTTATCGTTCATTATTTCCCTATTTTTGGAGAGGAGGGCTATAAGGATACGTTTTTTATTTAATTTCCAGTGCTATGGAAATTAATGAGAAAAAGTCCACTTCATTTCCCCTTTGTTGTTTCAGAATTGTGGTGTTAATAAAATTGGTAGTACATCCACCATTAATAATACTTTAGAAATAAGCAGGCACAACACCAGAGGGTAAAGAATCCTGTGGTTATGTCCAAAAATCGTATCACAAAATATCGCAAAACGAATAGTAAAAAATTCATCCACAGGAATCAAGCAGAGCAATCCAAAATTTAAGTTAAATGGAGAAAAAATGATAACGCGGACTACTCGAACAATCCAGTTTTATTAACAGAAGTAAGCGCTTTCACCATTCGGCTTCATCAGACATGAGTTAGAAAAATTTTTTAAAGCATTTAAATATCTAACACTTGCATTTCATTGGTCACTACAGTGATGACATCACTGAACATTAGATTCTTAAAATATATTATAAAAATAAAATATTATAAAAGACATTAATATGAAACATAAAAATATAAACATGAATAAAATGCTTTAGTATTTTGATAACACTAGTAAAAGTAAAAATCTATGCTGAACATGTAAATGTTAACTAAAAAATACCATAACTGAGAAAACATAAAACAGAATTCATGGCTAATGAATTATTCAAGCAGAAACTATAACCCTTCTCTTTCGTAGTACAGGTTTAAGGGAGGCTTTATCATTTAATCCAGGCTCCTTATCTGCTTGACATCTAATAATCCACCTTAGTTCATTCTCTTCAGTTAATGTTTCAATGTCACCACCTCGTATATTTGGTTTAAATACTTGTATAACAAGGAATACAAATGTGTGACTAGGACCTCTCTCTTTATAGTGTTTGGCAAGGGCATTGGTTTGGGTACCTATACGGATATGATATAAGTGTTCCCTGACGCGTTTCCTGAGTTTTCTATTGGTCTTGCCTATATAGAAAGACTCACAGGAAACGCACCTAGCCAAATACACTAAATGTTCACTTTGACAGTTCGTGTTTGTATGAAAGGTATACTCATAATTAGTGACAGGATGTATAAAGGAGACTCTCTCATCTATGTAGGAACATTGTTTACACTTCTTACATGGCCTAGTGTTAATTGACTCAGAGGGGGTATAATGGTGTATCCTATCTAAAGGTCGTTGGCAAAGAATACGTTTCAAATTCTTCCTATTCCTATAAACATAGCCTGGTTTTGATCCTACAACTCTCTTAATATTATCATCTAATAAGAGTACATCCCAGTGCTTCTCAAATACATTTTGAATCTTTACTATATCAGTTGTATAAAACAATAGGACTTTCAGGTGTCCTAAGCCCCAGGGACCATGTGGCCGATCCTCAATTAGCCCACCATCAGAAAAATATGGTTTAGCCCTAGTTGGTCTAAGGGAATTTACAGTATCGATAGCTACTTCCACTTCACATTGTCTGTAACATCTATCAAGAAGTCTTTCTTTGAGATTTGAAACTTCCATCATGTATCCATCATGATTGGGATTGAGTCTTGAGGCCCTCATAGCTTGACCCCTTACCACATTTCCAAAAACGAAAGAAGTGTGCATACTTTCCCTGTGGAGTAGAGTATTCCTATAACATGCCTTGCGGTGTATAGATGTATTTAATAAGCCAAGAAAGGAAATCCTGCATCTAGAATAGTTCACAGTGAAACCAAGGAAACTAGTCAAATCATTAATAAGTGAAACAAAATCAAGAAGTTCCTCTTCCAACCCAAACCAAATGAAAAAAATATTGTCTACAAAACGTCTATAGAATAAAACATTGCATCGAAATTCTGGTAAAGGGAATAGTTCTGCCTCCTCCCATCTAGCCATCACTATGTTGGCGTAGCTATTGGCACATGAAGTGCCCATAGCCACACCATCATTTTGCAAGAATATCTCTTTGTTGAAAGTAAAGACATTATTTTGTAAAACTGTCTCTAAAAGCAGAGTCAACTGATCTATAGTCTTGGGGGTCAAATCAGAATGTTCAGTCAGGTAGTGATGTACCATTAACACACCTGTATCATTGGGAATCATTGAAAACAAACTCTTTACATCCACTGTGACGAGGATGTAAGGTTTGTTATCAGGTAACCCTTTTGTAAAGGTATATAACTCTAAGAGAAAATGTTTACTGTCTCTTAAAATAATGGGATTTGCATCAACAATAGGTCTAAGAAAATACTCCAGGTAAAGTGAAAGGGGCTCCGTTACCCAACCTCTCCCAGCTACTATAGGGCGTAAAGGTGGTTTCTCCATAGATTTATGAGTCTTTGGAAGGCCCTGTATAGCTGGTATTTGGGGTTTGTTAACCCTCAAGAATTTTAAAATTTCATAATCAATGTCTTGACTTTTATAAAGGTCATCTAACAAGTCATAAATCCTAAAAACCTTGTTGGTAACTTCATCTATTCCAATCTTAGAATAAAAAGAATCTTCACTTAACATTAACATCATACTCTCCAAATAATCTTCTGAATCCATCACAACAATTGGACCTCCCTTATCAGCAGAGCGAATAACTATAGAGGAATCCTTAACAAGTCCAGAAAGAGCTTTCCTTTGTTGGAAAGTCAAATTTTGTTTACCCTGTAACCTTCTATTCTCCTTCTTTGACTTATTTAACTTATATAGGTCCCTGGGGCTTAGGACACCTGAAAGTCCCATTGTTTTATACAACTGATATAGTAAAGATTCAAAATGCATTTGAGAAGCACTGGGATGTACTCTTATTAGATGATAATATTAAGAGAGTTGTAGGATCAAAACCAGGCTATGTTTATAGGAATAGGAAGAATTTGAAACATATTCTTTGCCAACGACCTTTAGATAGGATACACCATTATACCCCCTCTGAGTCAGTTAACACTAGGCCATGTAAGAAGTGTAAACAATGTTCCTACATAGATGAGAGAGTCTCCTTTATACATCCTGTCACTAATTATGAGTATACTTTTCATACAAAGTGAACATTTAGTGTATTTGGCTAGGTGCATTTCCTGTGAGTCTTTCTATATAGGCAAGACCAATAGAAAACTCAGGGAACGCATCAGGGAACACTTATATCATATCCGTATAGGTACCCAAACCAATGCCCTTGCCAAACACCATAAAGAGAGAGGTCCTAGTCACACATTTGTATTCCTTGTTATACAAGTATTTAAACCAAATATATGAGGTGGTGACATTGAAACGTTAACTGAAGAGAATGAACTAAGGTGGATTATTAGATGTCAAGCAGATAAGGAGCCTGGATTAAATGATAAAGCCTCCCTTAAACCTGTACTATGAAAGAGAAGGGTTATAGTTTCTGCTTGAATGATTCATTAGCCATGAATTCTGTTTTATGTTTTCTCAATTATGGTATTTTTTAGTTAACATTTACATGTTCAGCATAGATTTTTACTTTTACTAGTGTTATCAAAATACTAAAGCATTTTATTCATGTTTATATTTTTATGTTTCATATTAATGTCTTTTATAATATTTTATTTTTATAATATATTTTAAGAATCTAATGTTTAGTGATGTCATCACTGTAGTGACCAATGAAATGCAAGTGTTAGATATTTAAATGCTTTAAAAATTTTTTCTAACTCATGTCTGATGAAGCCGAATGGTGAAAGCGCTTACTTCTGTTAATAAAACTGGATTGTTCGAGTAGTCCGCGTTATCATTTTTTCTCCATTTAACTTAAATTTTGGATTGCTCTGCTTGATTCCTGTGAATGAATTTTTTACTATTCGTTTTGCGATATTTTGTGATACGATTAATAATACTTTAGTTGGCAATTTAGAGATGTCTGTATATAGTTATGCTATTAGAAACATTACACAAAATAATTGGTGTGTTTTCAGAGGGAATGCGGGCATATTTAAAGCTGTGAGTGAGAAACCTTCTTTTGTTTTTAAAAGGAATGCATGTTTAAAAACTGTTTTTTACCATGACGATACTAAGATTAAGCCAGCAAATACAGAGAAACCTTGTGATACATATAAGTGTGGGTTTTGTAATATGTGTAGATTTATCTATGAGGGGCCCTTTGTTTTGCTAGCCCATGTAGATAGGACTATTACCGCTATGGGCAGATATAATTGCAACAGTGTTGGAGTCATGCATATTAGTGTGTGCACAGGTTGTGAAGCATTATGTGTTGGTATGACTACCCAAGGTTTTCACAGGAGAATTAGAGAGCATATTTATGCTATTAAACATAAAGATACTGACAATGCTCTCTATAAATATAGCCTGGTATGTAAGTATTACAGCATTTTTTGTTTTATGCTTTGAAACAGGTCCCTGTAGATAGAAGGGGTGGGAATTATAAAAATAGTATTGAAAAAAGATAAAGTTTATGGCAAACTAGGATTAATCCAATGAATATCCTGGTTTGAATGAAACCATTAATTGTTTTTTGAAAGATAGGAGATGGACTGATTGTCAGACCTAATATTTACCACAGTTTAGAGTAACAATAATAATAAGTTTTAATAGTTGTTTCTGTTTGTTTTTATATAATTACTTTACAAAACTGTTTTACAAGTTTAATTGGTTTATTAATTAATTGTTTACTAATTGAAAGTTAAATTGGTTTGATTTTTGTATTTAAGTAGCTATTTTTGTGAACTGAATGCTGTTTCTGAAGAAGTCCTTTTTGATGAAAATTGGTGTTAAGAAAGTTTAGTACGCTTAAAGAGTTTGTTACTGCATTTCATTTTGGTCTTTCGTTTTTTGCTTTATATTTTTTTTTAGTTAGTTAATGATGTGTAACCATAATATTAAATGGATTTTCTCCAAATGGACATTCAGTTAAATGGTCTTTTAACCATATGGATTCAATCATCTTGGGATCAACCAAATTGCCATTCAATTAAATGTCATTATGTAATAATTGAAAAATAAGAACTCACTCAAATTATATGGTTCCCTTAAATCAGCTTTCCCTCCTTTCCAGATGGTGGATTCATTAATATATATTCAGGTTTTGGATCTAGTGCTAATATGTTGGCCAACTTTTCCTTACAACTTCTGTTACCTGGTGATCCATGCAGGGTTCCCGTAATTCCTGATTTTGTGCTGTACTAAGAATCTTTAGCTCAGTCAGTTAGGCAATAAGAAATCACAGGTATCAGATCCTTGAGTAGCTACCATGGTTTGGTACTTTATGCTAATGAACTTTTAACAGTTTTGAAGATTCTGAATGAAGATCTTATGAAAAGATGTCGCAATTTAAATAAATTCTTATAATTGTCAGGATAGAAAATAGTGTAAATGCTGAATTAATTACTGTACTTTTAAAGAAAACATAATTTGCAGTCAATATACTTATGGGTCTATATCTGTCATATTTTAAAATTATTAGTAAATAAAACATATTTGCTAATAATATATGGACATTAAGAAATTACAACAGGCTTACAAACTCTATGAATGCCAGAAAGTGTGCATTCATTTTGGATGATGGCTGTGATTTGAATGCCAGAAAGTGTGCATTCATTTTGGATGATGGCTGTGATTTGAATGCCAGAAAGTGTGCATTCATTTTGGATGATGGCTGTGATTTGAATGCCAGAAAGTGTGCATTCATTTTGGATGATGGCTGTGATTTGAATGCCAGAAAGTGTGCATTCATTTTGGATGATGGCTGTGATTTGAATGCCAGAAAGTGTGCATTCATTTTGGATGATGGCTGTGATTTGAATGCCAGAAAGTGTGCATTCATTTTGGATGATGGCTGTGATTTGAATGCCAGAAAGTGTGCATTCATTTTGGATGATGGCTGTGATTTGAATGCCAGAAAGTGTGCATTCATTTTGGATGATGGCTGTGATTTGAATGCCAGAAAGTGTGCATTCATTTTGGATGATGGCTGTGATTTGAATGCCAGAAATTGTGCATTCATTTTGGATGATGGCTGTGATTTCGAAGCATGACAAGCAGGGTTATGGCCACCCCATCTTTGCTTACCTTGTTTGCCTCATGAGGCCTGGAGCTCATAAATAATTAACACCAAGGAATCAGTGAAAGAAGGTGAGGTTGTTAAAAATCTCAATAGTGGCTTTTGCAGAGTGTGGGGAAAAAGCACAAAATACCAGAGGCCACAGAGAAAGACTAGGAAAAGCAATACATGTCACTCGCGCATGTACCTTCATGTGGCTTTGTATGATCATGTGTTTAAAGTAGTGGAAAGAAGGAAACTCCATGTGTAAGACGTAAATGAATATTATACAGCTGTTATATATTTTTTGACTAAATTTAAGGTTGGAAGTGGGAATATAGGAAAGTGATGAAAAGGATGTGTGAGTGTGTGTGTGTGTGTGTGTGTGTGTGTGTGTGTGTGTGTGTGTGTGTGTGTGTATATATATATATATATATATATATATATATATATATATATATATATATTTATTTATTTATATAGTGGAAATAAAAAGTGTACACACCCCTGTTAAAATGCCAGATTTTTGTGATATAAAAAAGTGAGACCACAATAAATCATTTTAAAACTTTTCCCAGAGTTAATGTGACCCATAACCTGTACAATTCAATTGAAAAACAAACATATCTGTTAAGGGAAAAAAATATAAAAAATAAAAAAAGGAAAAATAAGAAGGTTGCATAAGTGTGCACACCCTTAAACTAATACTTTGTTGAAGCACTTTTTGATTTAATTACAGCATTCTGTCTTCTCAGGTACACACCTGCCATCAATTAAAGAGACTCAGATTAACCCCAAATATAGTTCAGCTGTCCAGGTAGGATTTTCCTGACATTTATTCAGTTGCCTGCTACAGCAAAAGCCATGGTTCACTGAGAGCTTGCAAAGAATCAAAGGAATCTCGTTGTTGAAAGGTATCAGTTAGGCGAAGGGTAAAAAAACATTTCCACAACATTGGATATACCGTGGAACACAATGAAGACAGTCATCAAAACGTGGAGAAAATATGAGACAACAGTGATGTTGCAAAGAACTGGACGTCCCTCTAAAATTGATGAAAAGACAAAATGAAATCTGGTCAGGGAGGCTGCCAAGAGACCTACAGCAGCACTGAAGGAGCTGCAGAACTTTCTGGCAAGTACTGGCTGTGTACGACATGTGACAACAATCTCCCATATTCTCCATAGGTCTGGACTATGAGGTAGTGTTGCAAGACAAAAGCCATTTCTTACACAGAAAAACATCCAGGCCTGAAAACAATACATCATGTTTCCCAACAGTATGTGGGAAAATGTGTTATGGTCTGATGAGACTAAGGTTGAACTTTTTGGTCACAATTCCAAAAAGTATGTTTGATGCAAAAGCAACACATCACATCACCAAAAGAACACCATCCCCACGGTGAAGCATGGTGGTGGCAGTATCATGCTTTGGGGTTGCTTTTCTTCAAGCTTTAGTCAAGGTGGAGGGAATTATGAACAGTTCCAAATACCAGTCACTTTTGGCCTAAAACCTTCAGGCATCTGCTAGAAAGCTGAAGATGACTAGGAATTTCACCTTTCGGCACAACAATGACCCCAAGCATACATCCAAATCAACAAACAAAATGGCTTCACCAAGAGAAAATTAAAGTTTGGAATGGCCCAGGCAGAGCCCAGACCTAAATCCAATAGAAAATCAATGGAGTGACCCAAAGAGGGCTGTGCACAAGAGATGCCCTCACAATCTGACAGATTTGGAGAACTTTTGCAAGGAAGACTGTGTAAATATTCCTAATCAAGATGTGCCATGCTGATAGACTCCTACACAGGAAGACTGAATGCTGTAATTAAATCAAAAGGTGCTTCAACAAAGTATTAGTTTAAGATTGTAGATTGTGCACACTTATGCAACCAGCTTATTGTATGTTTTTTATGTTTTTATATTTTTTCCCCTAACAGATTTGTTTGTTTTTCAATTGAATTGTACAGGTTATAGGTCACAAAAACCTGACATTTTAACAGGGGTGTGTACACTTTTTATATCCACTGTATATATATATATATATATATATATATATATATATATATATATGGGTCCACTTTGGAATTTCAAAATCTAAAACTTCAAATCTCATATCATCGAAGATCATATGTTCGAAGTTTTAAAACTTCAAAATCCTGAACGTAGATTGGCATATAGTGTGGACCGGGAGATTTCCCTTGTCTTCGCTGTAGTGTGATCTCGGAGTTGGTATATTTAAGTTGTAGGGGATGTGGGGGGTGCAGGTGGTGTTTCGGGGGAAGGTTCACAGTTTCAAGATTCCAAGATCTCGAGATTCTGAACTCGATGTTCTGAAACTCAGGATTTTGGGATTTCGAAATTTAGAAGTGAACCTATATATCTATATATATATATATATATATATATATGTGTATGTGTGTGTGTGTGTGTGTGTGTGTGTGTGTGTATATATATATATATATATATATATATATATGTGTGTGTCTGTGTGTGTGTATATATATATATATATATATATATATATATATATATGTGTGTGTGTGTGTGTGTGTGTGTGTATATATATATATATATATATATATATATATATATATATATATATATATATATATATATATATATATGCACACACACACACAGACACACACACACAGGAAGAGAGAAATACAGCGAGAAGGCATACTTCTTAACTGTTACCTGCATAGGTAATGCTAAATCAAAAATAAATTGTGGCACATATCACAAATTAGGAACACAAGTTAAATGCTGGTTGCATTAATTTATCAGTGATAGAAGAGAAGTGGTGTAACAACTTAAAATTGTCCCTCTAAATGCTGAAAATTGAGAGATATGATGATAAGGTAAGTGAGGAAAGGAAGGAAGGGAAGGGTAGATAGCAGGGACATAGAAATGAATGCAGAAGACAGTCAGCATTGACAGGTGAAGGGCAGACACAACAAGGGAGAGGTTGCACAATGGAGAAAGTGTTATAAGACAGAGGTAGACTATGGTGTTTCAGAGCATTTAACAACAAAAAGGGGTTGGCAGGAAAGTGACACCAGGATGAGGGATAGGATGCAGATGAGCAGCTGCTGTCCCTACCAATGGTGACCATTTGGGGAGCTCACTACCCACCTTGGACTCCCTCACTACTGGACCATGGCTCAGATGGTGGAGCCAGTGTAGTGCAGGACAGGGGTGCAACTACATGAGCCACAGGAGGAGAAGCTCTTTATGCCAATATGGTCATCTAATAGCTGATAAATCAGCTCCCCTACAAATGTGTCACTTACACCTCCAGTGCTACTGAGAGGGACAACAGCCCAATCTCCAGTGCAGGGGTGGGTAGTATGTCCCCTGCAGCTGATATAAGAGGTGTGGAGGTGACCAAGGTAGCCTGACCTGCAGATTTTGTGGGTGTTGGCACCACATACAATGGTCTGAGGGGACTCATTGGAGTGATAGGTGTAGGTCTAGATGCTGCTGCTGTATATAATTGTAAAATAAGTTAAGAAGCAAAAATAAATAAATAAAAACTGAATGCAATACAATGGATCACAAAAAAGAAGACGGTAGAGAGAAAAAGAAATGCAGATGCAAGGAAAAATGTGCCTTATGTATTTTTAGATTCATAGGTAAGTATTGGGCTGACTACCCTTGTGGCCCATTTTAGGTTCATAGGTTCATAGGAGATTACTAGGCTAAAGGCTTAAGTGCCTTTACAAGCCTAGCCAACATAGCCTGATTTTACCCAACATATGTCCCGTAGGAGAAAAAGACAGCATGGATTTGTACCTGTGCATTGAGTATATTACAGATTTCCCCTGTCAATAAGGGACATAGCCACTGCTCCAGTTGTGAATTTGTGACTACCCATCCATTAATCCAAACTGCGTTTGAAGATGTCCAGGGAAAGGCTCTGCTTAATGTGAAAAGGAAGACTGTTCCAAAGAAGGGCTAATCTCTGACACACATATCTCTCTTGGTTTACAGTTAAATACACAAACTCACTGCTGTCGACCGGCATGTGGTCAAAAGGCAGTTTTTCAATGGGCAGAATGGCAACTCAAAATACATCGACTACACTACAACGAAGGGGTAGTGTAGTTCAAGTATCTGAGTTCGGCATTTTGCACCAAAATTGCGGTTCAGTGAGGATCAGGGTATTAGCCCATTTCTGTAGTGTGATCTTGGAGTTGATATATAAAAGTTTCAGGGGGTATTGGGGGTGTAGGCCTGCACATGGGGGTGCAGGGGTACTTCCCCCCATGCAAAATAGTGAAATACACCTACTGCTGACTATGAAATGTCCTGGTACGTGAAGGTGCATAGCATGAGTGACTGATGTCACCTCTTACGATGTTGAATGCATCGAACTACGGGTGGTGATGTATACCGTTTCAAACTGGCAGGAATTTCACTGTTCTGGATTCAGGATTTCAGGTCAACCATGTGAACGGTCGACCCATACATTTTCCAGGTTTCAATAGTAAATCTCTGTCTGTCCAACATTTTTCATTTGATTTTCTATGTTTAGATCCCTAGATCAAGTGACTCTCATGCTGCTTAACTTGCAGATTTGTAGCAGTTTCATCAGGGCTTGATGTGTGAGTGCCCTGTAGGTCAGGAATAGGTCACTCCTTAATAGTCGGTCAGAGACAGAATAAAGAGATAGGGCTTTTAGTTTATCTTCATAGTTCATCTTGTTTACACCCTGTATTTTCTTTCTGAGGAACCTCTGAGGTCACTCTAGCTGCTGTAAGTGCTTTGCCAAGTAAATGCCAAATTATGCGTTATACTCAATTATTGGTCTAATGAGGGCCAAGTACAGCTGGACTATAATTTCCTTGGATCTGTATACCATGCTTCTACTAATAAGTTATGCCACATAAAAGGACTTCTTCACCACTGTGGACACATGGCAGTAAAAGTTCAGGCTACTATCTATCTGTGTACATAGATTTCTCACCTCTGAGTCTAGTCTTAGGGGTGTCCTACTGATGTTGTAATTTTCAGGGGTATTTGACTTCCCAAATGGTACAGTGATGATTTTTTTTTTTTTTTGCATTTAGTTTTAGGCCATAGTTCTGGCACCAATCATTTGTCTGATCTAGACCCTCCTGAAAGACATCTGCATCATTGGGGAAGTCAATGATTGCCCCAGCTTGCAGTTGTCAGCAAACTTTGCTATCCAGAGGCCTTCTACATTAACTTTTACTTCAGAAATGTATATTCTGTGCAGGCCTGATCCCAGCACTGAGCCCTGTAGTACACCACTAGTAACTGACTCTCTTGCTGAATATGGATTCACCCACTTAAACCACATGTCCTGTCTGTGAGCCAATTGGCTATCCATCTGGTGATGTAGGGATTTATTCATCCATGGCCTTAGTGACTTTCTTAAAGAAATTCCCCAGATTCAGTAGACACAACCTACCCTTGATAAAGCTGAATTGGGTTGGGTCCAGTGTTTGGATGTTTCTTATGGGTTTGCAATTTTCTGGGTCAGTAGATATCCCCCCTTTATGCTGAGGGATGACTATTGCTGTTCTCCACTCCACTGGGGCAAAGCAAGTTTTGAGGCTCTGATTATCTAGAGCTCCTAATTAATGGGCCTGATAAGTCCTGATTTAAGCTGTTTAAAAGGCAGCCTGGTAAATTTTCAGGGCCCATTGAAGCTATGTTTTTAGCTTTAGAGAGCTCAATGGCAACCTGTTCTTTGGTGATAATTGCCAATGGAGTGGTGGAGGGTATTTCTTGGGGAAGAAATGAGGGTGATGGGGATGTGAAATTTGAGCTGAACTTGTCCAATAGATTTGCTCTGTCTTCTGGCTGAGTATGGGTGATGCCATCTACAACTAATTCTGCACATTTTTTGGTGTTGTCTTTAAGATTGTGGACGTAACTAAAAAATGTCTTATAGTTATCCTAAGTTTTGGAGGCTATTTTTACCTCAAAGTCTGTTTTAAGTACTTGACTAGCTCCCTGATTCACTTGTTTAGACTAATGAGGGATTTTTTTGCTCTGTTTTACACAATTCCTTTTACTTCTTGACAGGATTTTCTTTCTTTTTTGTGCAACCTATTAATACCAGGGGTCCACCAGGGTGTTTTTTTTTTTTTGTTTTTGTGGTTTGACATGAGTTTATTTCATTCTGGTACTGCTGTTTCTATGCAGTTGTTTGTATAGTAGTACAGGACTGTTGTGTACAACTCTGCAGAGGTTTCCTGTGTTTTCTGGATTTGGGGAGCTTGGAAACTAGCTATGCCATCCCTTAATAGGTGGTAATTTACCTTAGAGAAGTTCTTACATTTTTTTGAGGTTATGTGTGTGGGGAGCTATATTTACCTTTATTTCAAAGGAGACCACTTTGTGATATGATCTTACCAGTAAGTACATCACACTAGATGGTGCAGCACTGTCCCATATTTGAGTGTAACTTATGTAGGGTATTTGTTCCCCTAGTGGGAGTGCAGACTAACTGCTCCAGAGCATTTTAATACAAAGTCACGAAATCTTGGGGCCTGCATGGTAGTAGTCATATATTCCTCCCAATTAATGGAAGGGTAGTTAAAATTACCCATGAGTATGGTATGGTATTGGGCTGAATGCTGAGTTATTAAAGTAACTTTATGTATGATGCATGAGTTTCCTGGTTCATTGTGGGGGGACCTGTAGCTAATAAGAATATGGTAATTGATTTTTCCCATGGTTAGTTGGACATGGAGTAGCTCAAGAATGCCATATTGTCTGACCAGCCTTGAGGTGTGCTTATCCTTTATGTAGATACATACACCTCGGCCTTTTGCTCTTCCATGTTCAATGTGTGATCAGAATGCATGAAAGACATTATTGCCATGCACTACTGGAGTGCTTTCCATGGCTTTAAGCCATAGTTCATTAACTGCACAGACAACAGCATTCTCCAAGGTGAGGAGTGCTTCCAGGGAGGGCAGTTTCTTGTTGAGGCTCTTAGCACTAAGACGTAATGCCTTTAGCTTGCCATGAGTAGCCTAGCTAATGATCCCAGTTGAGAATAAAACCCTGTACCTTGTGTCTGTAAGGTAAACACCTTAACCATTATGCCAATCCCCAAATTGTTGCAGGTATTATACTAAATACTAAAAGAACAAACACTCACACCAAATATCCAATGATGGCACGATATAAAACTGATTGGGGAATTCAACCAACAGCCAAAAGGCAATCCCAATATGTTGAGGTACTTGTACAATCTTGCAAAAGCTTGCAGTAAAGCACACAATAGTCGCATCATACAGTTATACTGCTGTTGTTCAACTATGGAACTTAACAGAGACTTGGGGGAACAGGATAAAACTTAATGTGAAATCTACTGCTATAAGCTGTGAATATATGCAATGCAAAGGATATTGAGAAACAGGGTGGTGTGTGGGGGGATAAATGTATATATACAATAAAAAAAACACAGATCATGTAAATGTTTCTCTTATGACATTATATGCACGTCAGTTGAACGTACAACATGGCAAATCCCCAAATTACCAGTTATGGCACAATACACAACCATGGGGAAAATGAATCCACATCCATCAGCATATGTAATTCAAAAGGTCATCTCTTTAAATGTTGAACTAGTTGCATGACTCCATTAAAGCCTCTCTGCACTAACTCTGTTACACCATCAAATGGCCACTGCTTTAGAACTCTGAAGCTTAGTGCTAAATGGCACAAGTACAGAAATATTTTAGACTCCTCCATACACCACCCCTGTGTCCTCAAGGTGCACTCTCGTCTCCCTCAGAGGACATAATGTGTCTAAGAATCATAGAGAAAGAAAGCTGGCACCTCATGGTCAGGCACATATATTGTATTGCCAAGAGCCATGCTATGTGAGGCACCTTATTTGTATGGCACTTGAAGAGACAGCCCAATATATTTGCAGTATTAGAATGTTTGAACACTGCAGTGTAAAGTGTGAAACATGGTAGCCATTTCTCTGCTTATACAATATGAATACATCATGTAGTACATTGACTCTATTTCCATTAAGTTAGAAGTGTAGCTACCCATACTCACCTTGAGCCATAGAGTGAATAGTGCTCATACAGTGTTGCCTGTAGATATCTATGAGTGTGTACAATGCCATATAGAACTCTGTGTGAAGATGTTAAAGTCAGCACAAAGAGGAAATTGAAAAATTCAGATGCATTAATTACCTGAGCCCTCATCTGCATAATCATCACAGCCAGACACCTGAATTTCCATGATATAAGCATTTGAGAAGGCAGTCGACCTCATCATGCTAGGAAACAAGTTGTAGGCTGCTACATGTAAACCTGCAACAGGTGAAACTTCTGCTAATTGCTTACATGCAGTGGATACCAATTTCTATAAGCTAAATGCTGCTTTTTCAGATCTACTTTGCTACTGATTGGATGCCTGCTATGTTAGTTAACTACGTAAAGAAGTAGCTTTGAGATTACTGTAGATCAATATGTATGTATGTATGCCTTTAAGAAGCTTTCCATGGGCTTGCATGGGTGTATAAATACTGAGCATGTGTCAGTCTGACTGCCATTTTGTAGTTAGCTGTAGAGATGTAAGCATGTTTGTCTGTGTAGTCTGTCAGCTAATCAGGTTGTTTATATTTTGTACTGCTGCTATCCATCCTGATATGTTTCTGTGTAATAAACCATATAAACAAACTACACCGCCTGTTCATCTTCAATTGTAAATCAAGATGAGTGACATGGTGTCAGAATGAGATCCAGATTCAGGACCAGGAGGCACTTAGTTAATGGTGGAGGAATACAGAGGAATGGATCATCCCTACTGCACGTATAACTTGCAAAGCAGGTCAGCAACGAATTTCAGGTATCAAAAAATACTTAAATGATTTCCTATCCAGAAAATATAAAACGAAGCACACAGAACCCTCAAAACGAATTTCTAGTTAAACAAAATGTCCGAAACTGCGACATATTGATAAAAATATTCAAAATAGTTATGAAAATTTTGAAATAATATCCAAATTGCATAAAATGTATACAATAAGGAAAATTATCACATTTTTTCACTATGTGCTACTTTTTCATATTAATTAAAGCTATTTGAAATATCTGAAGTATACAAAGTGTTTGCAAGTTTGTGTAGTATTACAGTACAGTTAATTCACAAAATACAAACATTTCAAAGCATATTTCGCAAAGTACAGTATTTCAAAGAGTTTATTGTGCATTTGAATATAATTGCAAGTACTTGTTGTGTATGCATGTTTGTACATAATTACAAGGGCCATATTTTCAGTGTGTTTGGGCATACTTTGTTGCCATGGCTGAAGGATTTGGAAAACCAGCTCCACTTGTCTTTGATAATAATATTGCAGATACTTGGAGAGTGCTTAAGCAAGAGTGCGATATTTTCGTCCAAGCTGCATTTTCTGATAAAGATGACTGTACAAAGGCAGTTATTCTACTTAATTTAGCTTGTTCAAAAGGCACAGAGAGAGAGAGAGCATTCATTTTTGTATGCACCTGCTATATTAGCAGGAGAGGGTGAAAACTGCCACATAGTGGTACCAGCTGAGTTAAGGGAAGACCCTGAGTGCTTAAAATGTAAATTTAGAGAAATGTGTAACCCCCAAAACAAATATTAAAATGGAAAGCACATATTTTACAAAAGAGATCAAAAGCCTGGGAAAACTTTTGCAGCATATATAACTGACTTGAGAAATAAAGCTAAAATGTGCAGATTTGTTGATTTAAGGGATGAGCTGATAAAAGACAGACGTGTGTGGTATTAAAGATGTGCTGTGAGAAAGATTTTGCTTCATGACAGTGATTTAACTTGGAATAAGGCCATTGAGATTTGTTAGATATATGAGCTTACAGAAAAGCACACAAATATGCTTACAAATGAGAAATCCGGACCCAAGCACATGGCAGCAACTGCAAGCCCTGCAACACTCACTGGTAAACCCCAAGCTTTCTAGCAAATTCCAGACTGAGCTGTCTCAGTGAAGCACTAGGGTGAGTCAGCAAACTCAAAGCATGTACCCTTGCCTAGCCTCATAGTCAACTGTCGTAATTGTGGTGGCAGTCATGTGTCTAAAAGAGAAAATTGTTTAGCTTTTGGTCAGCAATGCCACCAATGTAAAAAGTGGAATCATTTCCAAAGATTTTGTAAATCAAAAGAAGCTTATTATTTTATTAAAAGAGAACATTCAAAGACTCTAGTTGTTCAATTAGAAAGCTGTGACCCTACTTTTTATGTTGATGGTTTATGTTGATAATGTGTCTGTGCTTAATGAATCAGTCATTGCAGTATGTTTATGGGCAAAGAATGGAGTAATTTGTACTGTTCGGATAAATGGAAGACCCATAGAGCTCAAAGTTGACACAGGTTCAAAGTGCAATGTTATGTCAGCAGAAACATTTATTAGAGTATGGTAGTGAGAAGCTTGATTTGGTAAAGTGTGCAAAAGCTTGTTGCTTATGGTGGTGAAGAAATTCACACCGAAGGTTCAGTAGTGCTGTCATGTTACTCTGCTGGGAACAGCTATGACTTGCAATTTTACATAGTCAAAAGGCACGTACAGTCATTATTAGGCCTCAGAGACAGTTTGAAATTGGTACTACTTTCAGTTAATATAGAAATGCAGCATGTTAGCTTGAAAGACCACTGTTCTAATTTCACCCAGTCTATTTTTTCAACCTATGCTGATTGTTTCAAATACAAACTAGGCAAACTTCCAGTTGTAAACTCCATGAAGTTAGACCCTGAAGTCAGCCCAGTTGTTAGACCAGCCTGGAAATTTCCAGTAGCTGTGCAGAACAGAATCAAGGCCAAGCTAGATAAAATGGTGAAGCAAGGTGTAATTTGTCCAATTGAGGAACTGACTGAATGGGTATCTTTCATAGTCGTTGCTAATAAGAAAAGCTCAGATGATAATCGGAATATGTTCTGATCCACGAGATTTGAACAAAGCACTGAAAAGACCTCATCATTCAATGCATACAGTCGAAGAAGTCGCTGCTCTTATGCTAAACACCACTTTTTTCTGTCTTGGATGCAAAGAGTTCATTTTAGCAAATTTTGCTTGACAGAAAACCCTCATTGCTAACCACTTTCAGTACTTCTTTTGGTAGGTACCGATTTATGAGAATGCCATTTGGGATAAATTCTGCCAGTGAAGTCTTCAATGCAATGGAGCAATTTTTTTCTGGTTAACCATGTGCTATTATAGTAGATGGTAGTCTAGTAAGAGGTAATGGTAAAGCTGAGCATGACAGAAACCTCAAGAAAGTTCTGGAAATAGCACAGGAAGTAAATTTTAAGCTGAATACTCAGAAGTGCAAATTCAGGCTAGGCTACAAGAAATTACTTATGTTGGTCAGTTATTTACGATCGAAAAAATGTATATATCATCCACAGAAGTTAAACACAGCTCGCAGCACCAAATTCATTTATTTACGAGTTCAGGCTTATGACAAGATCCTTCAAAGCAGATAGCAATTCTTGAGATGCCGACTCCAGACAATGTTCAAGCCCTACAATGTTTTCTTGGCATGGTTAACTAACTAAGCAAGTTCATCCCAAACTTGAGACAACTTTCAGCACCACTAAGAGAGTTGACATGCAAAGATGTATCTTGGTCATGGTCAGAACAACACCAAAGAGCATTTGATGCCCTGAAACAGAGAATTGCCAGTCCACCAACTCTCAGATACTATGATGTTCACAAACCAGTTATTCTTTCTTGTGATGCTTCCCAGTTTAGTCTTGGTGCAGTCATTCTTCACGAGGGTAGACCAGTAGCCTATGCATCCTGAACTTTAACCCATACTGAAATACACTATGCGCAGATAAAGAACTCCTGTTATAAGTCCAGCTCAATCCATTGCAAGAAGGGAAGATAGTGAGGATGAAGATGTCCAAAGGTTTTGATCGGATTGGAGTCATGAAAAGTGTATGTCCAGAGCCAAGATTATTCATTGTGGAATCATAAGGAATAGAATTTAGGCAGAATCAGAAACATTTGATCCCAATGTCTGAGCCTGTATTGCAGAATCAAACCTGTGAGAAAGAGTCTAAATCTCAGAGTGAGTTATCCAGTGTTCCAGTTCCAGATGGCATTCCAGTAAATATCCCCGCTCCTGACAAGAATCCTGAAACTCCAGAATCTGTTTGTTAACCAATGACTATCCCTGTTGCTAAACCCAGTTCTGATTGCTCTATCACTAGATCAGGTCGCATTTCCAGACCATGTTCCAGGCACATGGCAACTTGGACATAAGGACATAAGTGCTGTGTTTTTTTCTTAGTGTCTATACAATTGCATGCCTTTTCCAAATGTCATTTTATTATGGACAATTCACTAAAGAGGGAGGATGCAGATCAATATGTATGTATGCCTTTAAGAAACTTTCCATGGGCTTCTACAATTGTATACATACTGAGCATGTGCAAGCCTGACTGCCTTTTTGTAACTAGCTGTAGAGATATAAGTATGCATGTCTGTGTAGTCTGTCAGTTAATCAGTTTGTATATATTTTGTACTGCCGGTATCCATCCTGATGTGTTTCTGTGTAATAAAGCATATAAATGAACTACCCTGCCTGTTTGTCTTCAATTGTAATCCAAGACAAGTGACAATTACCTTTATGGGTTATTAAATGACTGGACTGAGAGAGGTAAAGAATGGCTAAGACAGTAGTTGGCCTGAAGGATTGTTAGCCCTAATGGGAAACACATTCTTCCGCAAGTACTCAGAGCACAAGGTACTACTTTCAGACTGGCTTGTGCTAGATTTTGTGTCCAACTCTTTAATTTTTTGCGCAGATACAAAGTATACTGCATGTGCAAAGCTTTTAATGGAGAAGAGACAGTCACGTCAGCTTGCTGATTGGAAAGTAACAGCTCACAGATTTTGGGTAACATCTTTTTCAGTAATACTATGGGCTGGACATTAAGTAAACAATTTATGAAGATAAATATGAGTGTCAGACATACAAGCAGCATGAGATGTGGGCAAGAAGTATTAACTGCATGGCAAGTGGCTGCCTGGGGCAAGCTTGACCAGCATGCTACAGCCAGTATTTTCTATGCCTACTGAGCAATGCAAAAAGAGTAAAAAAAAAACAAAAAATACTAATTCTGCCAAGAAAGCTATAAATAAATTAAAATTCTAAAAGACAGAGAATGAGTTCCTCCTTCAGGCTCTCCTTCTGCTTGGCCCACGGATCTTTGGGCAGGATGCTACCAACCAGACCTACTGAAACTGTGACTGGAATAATCCTCAGCAGCATGTGCAATGTTTGTGATGGACCATTTCATTCGTATGATCCTAGCCACTGATGGCATTAATGTCCACTGCCTTGCATGGGAAGGTGGGTTGACAGGAGTTTGGCCATTGGTCGAGTCAGTTCTGATGGAAATGGATGAGTTTCTGGCCTCTGTCAGAAGCAGTGACATTTTGACAAGGTCCAACAGTGTGGTGCTAGACATTGACAAAGAGCTTCCTTGTGCACTAAGAAAATCCAATGGAGATACCCCAAATATGCAGCAGTTTACGCCTATAATAGGTTCATAGATCAATACTAGGCTAACTGCCCTTGCAAGCCATTTTAAGCCTAGCCAATTATCCCTTGGGAGACTTGAACGCTGCACCTTGTGTTTGTAAGGCAAATACTTTAACCATTAGGCCACCCTCCCAACTATAGCATTAGACTTAATCCCTCTGACCCATTATTCATCAGAAAACTTCATAAAACTGTCTTCTTTAAGTTATTCAGGAACATCAGAGATCTGACCTTCATGCCCAGTTACAGGAATTACAGTATTTAAATGTGTGGTTTGCAAACATAAGTATTACTACATCTGATTTGTATGTACACTTTTGGTTTTGGGCTATACTTGCACAGCTTATTGTGGTTTTCTGTGTTCACATGTGACCCTGTCTGGCACCACTGCTGTCGAATTGCCATTGAATGATGTTAATGATTTTTATCCTTTGATGATGATGAGGATGAGCTAACATGGTCACAGAGTACAGTGTATGTTGGATACATGACCACTGTATCCCCTGTACAGATGATGGATACAATTTGTATGCCTGTAGACACCCAGGTGACACACACCACACAGGGAATATAAGCTATTGAGGACACTGGCAGTCAGGACAGTGTGCTACCTCCTAAAGGCAGGGAGGGACACACAGGGGTGTGGGTAGGGGCACCCATTGGATGCATGATTGCTGGGCTCCCTGTGAAGTTGCTGTGTCAATGGCCGCAACCCAATGTATGTGCATGGTCAACATTGAGGCTAGTACCACCACAGCTGCCTCAGGGTAGCTAAGACTAGAACAGGGTGTGAAGCATGACCTCTGGGGCTGCTTGCTCTATATGCATGATAGTTTAACAGACTGAATTACATGCTACAATGTGCCAAACCTTCTTGTGCTTGCTTGTTGTGCGTCAGGTAACCCACATGAAGCTGTTCCACCTGTACCTTCACAAATGGAGGGCATCATGGTCATGGACAACCTAGATAATGGTCAAGCAGGTGTAATACTTCTATGCCTACCTCTGTTATGAAGGGGACTACCACCAGGAGTGGAGGTCTCTAGGAGGTGGCAGTCATGGAGTGCCAGATCTTGTAATGGATAGCATTCTTGGTCATACAACATGCTAACATCTAGCCAAAGCCATGTTACAACCTCTGCAACTCCTGGCAGAGGCAGTTCTTGTGGGTGGCTGCATGCATTGGGTGCTCAATCCTCTATCATGCATGCCCTGGATCTGTCCATTACACACTCTCACTGCCAAAATCCATAATACACTCACACCACCACAGGCCCCAGTGCTTCACACAAGCAGATATTTACTGTCAGTGACCCTACAGAAAGCCTTTTAGGTTAAAACTCGCCAACACTCCAGTCCCTGACACATAAGTACAGTCTTACTTTTAAGTATCCTCAGCAAACACTCATTTCCCTGTGAAAGAAAGCCACAAATATGCTCTATCTCTGAACTGTGCAGATGATGATGATGATGATAACTGTGCACTGTCCTTTGTACATTGCTAGTTGGGTTGCCTATGACTGATGCACAGTGTGGTCAGCCTATACATGGGTAAGCACAGCCCAGTGTTGGGTCTGCATGCATCACTTCTACTGTAGTGTATGTACTTCACAAACTGTAGATGCTATGTGCAAGATGCTGTTTTTGTGCCAGTGCCACAACATTCAGTACCTGCCTCAATCTGGTATGTTCGTCCCCTCCTGCTGTCTCCTTCACAGATTCCTCTTCTGGCTGAGTGTCCACTGTCTGTTGTTCACAACAATGACCTTTGTTTGCTATAGGGTGGAGATGTACCTCTGTTCTGCTTCCTTCTGAGGATTTATGATAACTATCATCAGCCAGGATTCCAGGAAGAGCATATTCAACTTCACCAATAAAATGGCCATGTGGAAAGTCACCCCTCACAAAACAATAGGACAGGTCACAGGTGTACAATATGTGGGAGTTGTGTTAACTGTTTGGATGGCCTGCAGGTACAATGCAGATGATGCAAGGTACATTACAGACCACTTGGCAGTTCATGGAGTTAAGGAGACAGGCCAACACCATTTAGGACTTCTATGATATAACCCATTTTCCTGAGGAACTGGGGCCATAGGTACACTTTCATTGAAATAAAGCCCTCACCTCTGAAAATGGGAAGAAGGTATGTGAAACACAAAGGACATCACTTCAACAACTGCCAGATGGGCAGTAATGCACAAGGTATCATCTAATAATGTATCTGCAGTTCACCAAGGGGGTTATCATGATTTCCTCATGTGGCAAATCTGTCACTTGTACCAACAGGGTGACTTCCTTGAGGAGCATCTTATTGGTAATACCAGCTATGTCTTGGCACCCAGACTAATGATACCTATCAGAAATCCACTGAGTGAAACAGACAAGGGGTACAACTCTGTTCAATCAAGAACAAGTAACATTACTGGTCATGTATCTGAGCTGTTGAGGTAGGCTTTTGCTGCATGGATTCAGCTAGTAGTGCCCTGCAGTATGATCCTGGCACATGTACAATAATATTTTCAGTATGTGCAGTGCTACACAATATCATACTTAGGAGCCAGGTATGGTGGAAGGCAGCTACAGGAGGTGTATCAGTCACCAACACTCCAGGTAGTAGAAGCTGAACCTGATGAAGAGTCAGTGGAGGAGTCACAGCAAGAGATAATTATGCCAGATGGAGCCATGGTCAGTATGCAATAGCACTGGCAAAAAGGCAACAGTGTACTCATAGCTTCTATCCATATATAAGCAGAGTAAAGCACATATACTACAGTAACAGTGATGCATACAAAACCAGCATTAGGCTGTGTTTACCTGTGCATAGGCTGGGCCATAATGTGTATTCCCTGTGCATAGGCTGGACCATAATGTATATCAGGCATTGAGAATCCAAGTAACAATGTACAAAGGGCAGGCAACAGTTATCAGCATTTCTGCAAGTGAGGGAAGGATCATATATGTGGGTGTCTTTCACAGAAAATTGTGTGAATGTTGAGGACAATAAAATACAAAGACTATGGGTGCGTGTATGTGTGTGTGTGTGTGTGTGTGTGTGTGTGTGCACGCGCGTGTGTGTGTGTGTGTGTGTGTGTGTGTGTGTGTGTGTGTGTGTGTGTGTGTGTGTGTGCATGTGTCTGTGTGTGTGCGTGCGTGTGATGTTTTCTTTGCTGTGGTGGTATGAGTGTGTGCTTGCTGGGACATAGCCATAGGAATAGCAGCTAGATCAATGTGGCAGGTCAAAGGTATGCATACTAGAGGTTTATTCATCCTGTGTATATACCTGCCCATGAGTGTTGGCTCTCTCAGGAGCTGCACTGCTTATACCATGACATTGGATAGATTTTGGTTTGCTGCATGGCCTAGACTGATATCCATTATGGGATATGCCTCTATCGCAACTGCTACAACCCTTGGGATGTCCTTTCTTAGCTGTCTTTTACCTCCATAACAGATGTAGCTTTGGAAGTGCTAGCACTGTGTGAGCATGTTCTGGAATGTCCACTGCCATGATGGCTGCCATCTACAGTGGTAGTAGTCGGATGGCTTCATGGATGGCACCTTATGCATGGCAGACAAGCTTCAGAGGACATGGCAATTTTCAAAATGTGATTTAGTCTATCAAACAGTTACAAATATGAGGCTTGCACTCCATCTCACATACACAGCATCAGTTTGGCTGAGGTGATACTAGCCTGTGCCTCTATGCTGGGCTGTGGCTGTTCAAACACCAACTTCAGGGGGAGGGCATAAACAGCATGTCTAGTCAGCACCAGTACCCACCTCTCATTATGCATTTCCTTGCCAAAGGGGTTAAGAGGCAGATCATGATGGGGTAATATAAACTATACTTTGTGAATGTGCCAGCTGAACCCAGCCATCATCATTAGAGGTGTCAAGTCCTCCAACATCAGCAGGTGCAATTCAACAGTGGTGGTGCCAGAGAGGGGACCACCTGTGAACACGGCAAAACACGGTATCCTATGTAAGTATGACACACTGTGAACACAGCAAAACACACTGTGAACACAGCAAAACACAGTACCCTATGTAAGTATGACTCACTGTGAACACAGCAAAACACAGTGCCCTATGTAAATATGACTCAGCACAAGACACAGTACCCTATGTAAGTATGACTCAGCACAAGACACAACACCCTATATAAGTATGACTCAGCACAAGACACAGCACCCCTATGTAAGTATGACTCAGCACAAATCACATTACCTTATGTATGTATAAATGAGCACAGGAAATATGCATAAAAGTCAGGAGTTATAATATTATTGCTTGAAAACAAAATATTTGAAATAGCACACCTTGTGAAGATGATTGTGCAGGTGGATTCTCTGATGCTAGTATAGAACCCAGCTTAGACAGCTTTAATAACTTTGCCAGTGAGCAATGGATCAGCAGGACATATAGTTAGTATTGCAGAGGAAGAGCTATATGTACCTGTAGCATCTTCTATAGATGCTCCTACCAATAAACAGCACCACACCATTGGCCCATGTGGAGGTGTCCCTGCCTCCAACAGAGGCCAGAAACTCCTCCATTTCTCTGAGATGTGGCTGTACCAAATGCTACCTTACATTAACTTACCTTCCTGTGCCAGGTAGTCAGGTTGTTGGTGGCCTTGCGGCAGACCATTTTATAAGTGTGGTTCTGGCCACTGACAACATTAACATACAAGACCAGTTCCAGTAGTCTTTTGCAGCAGTATCCTGCCTGAAAGGATATCAGCCATGGAGATGAGGGGAGGGGGGCAGCTGGAAGGGCACCTCATTCTCTGAGTCAAAGAATTCTGTTTTTTGGTACCTTTTTCTACCGACTAGCGAGAGTTCTTCTTCTTTTTACTACCTTTGTTAGGCATTGCACTATAGGTATGGAAAACAGCAGTCTTATCATGGTTGCAGGTAGTGGCCCAGAAAACCCCATACAATACTGTTGTCATCTTTGCCCATATAGCTTACTGTTGTAGGACCTGACATGTATATTTGTATATCCTGATAGTTTCTCAGTGTCAGCAACATAATATAATTGATCAAATGTCCCCAGCAGTACAACATCTGCAACATTACGACTTCAAAAGGTAACATGATGGTTCCTCTTATTGTTAAAAACATATATTCATGTTATATGTATAAGGGTGTGTCACCGGTTTAACAACAACTGGTAGTACAAGGCCAGTTTGAATGCATTTACATGTGCTAGCAGTATTTGTTGATAGGTGTACTTCTCTTTATTTTTAACTATTAGCACCAGTTGCCTTACCTTAGCAGTATCCCTCTCACTCCTCTTGTCCAATAACCCATCACTTAAATATCACAGCAGGTAACGCTACCTATATAGAACAGTAGTGAGTACTTGTAGAAGTTGTACAAAATACTGTTGCACAAGTAATTAGTGTGAAATCACACTAATTACAGGCTTCAGAGTTCCTGTTCTATGACTTCTTCCATAGCATGAAGGTTTTCAGTCCCTTCCCTCTAGCTTGTGTAATGCAAATTTGAGTGCCTGGATGTGATTATTATGCAAATGAGGCTTTACCACATTACTGCTTTGGAAAAATCTTAACCTGTCTATTATGTGAACTTGCTAAACATGGCACTCAGTTAAGTGCTGCATTGTAATTAACTCCCATACACTAGCAAGCAGCACTGTACATTCATGGTACGCACCAATGTTTTATGGGAGATATTTGCAATTCCACAGATCATTTAATGAAAATGGAGTCACTGAAATGCATATCTCATTAACAACCTATAAACAGATACAGAACTGCCATGTTTCACTGCTTAAAGTGCAGTTTTCAAACATCGTAAGACAGCAGTACATATATTGATCTGTCCTGTCACTGGTCATGCAAATGAGCAATTGTCACACCTGAGAATGGTTGGTATAGGTATCTGACACTTTTCTTCAGCTACTTCTCAGTGACCAGTCATACCTGTGTGGGCAGAATGTAGTGCTGCTTACAGAGTAAAAAAAAAAACAGTGTGTAAATAAGAATTAAAGCTTCATCCACCTCCTAAACAAGAACTACAGAGAAAGTCTCTTAACAGAGACCCATGAAGAAGGACTATGAAGGTCCTCTACACAAGACTGAGGCCTGGAATATTTTGTCCCAAGCACATGACACTGGCAATTCCATGAATGGCTGAATAGTGTTATGACCACAGTAGAGACCTCAAAAGGCATCATCTTGAGCAACTGGGCCAATAGGAGGGTGAAGTTAAAGCCCATCCACTATCTCTATACTTGAAATAGCCCCTGTCTTACCTCCACATGCACAGTACAGTGAGTGCCATCCACATATTTAATGCACTCCCACATCTCTCTATATAGCCCCTGAAGCTATTGCGGAGAATGTTTTGCTGCAGAGGAGGACAGAATGACTTAAGAGAGTGCTTGCATGAGTACACTTCCTTCATACAGAGCAGGTTTAAATATTAATAGTTCATTCAGCTAGTATAACTGTAGTCTGACACATTACAGCACTGAGTCTTCTGTGCTATAGGTTCCATAGTTCATAGACAGCATGTCTGACAGTGTGTGTGCCTGTGTGTGTGTGTGTGTGTGTGTGTGTGTGTGTGTGTGTGTGTGTGTGTGTGTGTGTGTGTGTGTGAGTGTGTGTGTTCTTGTTAGCCTTTTTTGCAGCATTCTGCTAGTAGTGCAATATGTTAAGACTTTTCTTGTAAATTGTATGTGATATTGGGTTTACTGTCATAATTTCGAATCCAACTCCATCGACCGCACTATGTTCGAACATGGAAAGTCAAACACGGCAATGTCGAACTTCAAAAGCAAGCCTAGGAATGGTTTTAACATGGGTCGAGATAGGTGTTCACTGCTATTGCTGAACTACAAACCTCACCCCTATCTCGACTCATGTTAAAACTCATTCCTAGGCTTGCTTTTGAAGTTCAACATTGCCGTGTTCGACTTTCCGTGTTCAAACATAGTGCGGTCGACAGAGTTGGATTCAAAATTATGATAGCAAACTGTGATATTGACTGTGGGCTTGATTTCCACACTTGCTATCTATTGTGATGTCACTAGTAATTTAAAGTATGTGCTTGTTGCACTTTTGAATACGGTTCCTCCAACATTGCCGTGTAAAATATGCAAGAGCTGCAGGTTGTCAGTGAATGTGTCACTTAACTGCATGTTGTCAGTGTATGTGCCAGTTAGCTGCATGTTGTCAGTGTATCTGTCAGTTAGCTGCATTTTGTCAGTGTATCTGTCACTTAGCTGCATGTTGTCAGTGTATGTGTCAGTTACCTGCATGTTCTCAGTACATCTGTCAGTTAGCTGCATGCTGTCAGTGTATGTGTCAGTTACCTGCATGTTCTCAGTGCATCTGTCAGGGAATACATGCATATGACCAAGCGACCAATAGTCGAATCGTGGTTTCCCCTTATGCAAATTCGAAGACCTGCAGTTGAACAATTTCCGATCGGCCATCTGCCGTTCACTCAAATGCATGTATTCCATCTGTCAGTTAGCTGCATACTGTCAGTTAGCTGCATGTTGTCAGTGTATCTGTCAGTTTCTATCACAGCCCCTTTCCCAGTATACTTGGTCAGATTATTTTACTGTGTTTGACTAAAGTCTTCAATCAGATTGTCCAGTTAGCTAAGCAGTTTGTCTTCAGAATTCTTTATGTCTATGGATGAATTCAGACTCTTTGGTTGTGTATTAAGCTATAATTAGTAATTACATATGTGTTTTTTTAATTCCAAGTAAAGTACATACAATACTGTAATGGAAGCACACATCTGCACTGCATTGTTTTTCTTTGTATCTGTATACTTGTTTCACAAATGGCATTATTGTGTGCTTACTTCAAGGCCTCAATCTGATTGTCCAAATAGTTTAACACCATCATGCTTTTTCCATTCAGACAGAATGTGATGGTGACTGTGGCTTTAATTCCCATCCTTGGCTGTGTATCATGCCATTATTGGTAATTTGGTGTTGGTCTTTGTTATCCTTTCAAGTATAGTGTCTGTAAGGTTGTAAAAGAAATGAGTCTGAGTTCCTTTTTGTTTTTACTTTGTAACTGTATACTTGTCTCACACATTCCATTACCACCAGTTTGCTTTCAGTCCATAGTCTGATTGATCAAGTGGCTCATAATGTTAATGCTTTGCCTTTTAGATTGCATGGCGATTGCATACTTTAGGACGCACTATACATACTCCGCTCAGGTGATAATGATGCTGACTTGATTGACATTCCAACTGACATCCTGATAGTACTGACAATTAACTATTCAGTACAGTTTTCATTATATGATGTGCTAATTCTGTAGATTTTGAACATTAAAAAGTGTTAAAGTATAAAAATAATTATTATTCTGTTGGGCATTATGGGCAATATCAGTGAAAGATGGCTATGCACATCCAGCAAGGGGGCAGCCACCCCCATGCACCCCTTGCTTTATACAGTTTTAAGTGTCTAGCAATCCTTTAGGGGGGTGCAAGGGCAGAAAACCCCCAATAGATGTTGGTTAGTTTTTGTTTAATTTCACCTTTTTAAAAACAAAATTAGTTCACCAAATTCATCAAAAAATAAAAGATCCAACATTATAAGGTCAGCCCATATCATACCAGGGGGTGGTGCTTGTTTCTGCATATTTTGGTATGTCTTAACATAAACAGTTGCCAATTGCATATGATGGTAGATTTGGGTTTGGTTCCTGCCCATGGTTGTGTATCATGTTCTCATTAGTTATGTGGACTGGGTATTTGCTTATCTTTTAAATCGGTACTTGTGAAGGAAACATATGTCTATGCTGCATTTTTTTCTTTCTACCTATATACATTTTTCACATATGCCATTACCACATGTTTGACTGCACCTACCAGCCTTATTGTCTGAATAGCTAAACATATTAATGCTCTGCCTTCTGGTGTCTATGACATGGTGGCTGTAGGTTTGATTCCTCATTGGCTGTATACTGTTCTGTTACTGTGGGTGTCTGTTTCTCCTTTGAATGTAATGCTATCATAGTAAAGATGTGTATGAGCTGCTTTGTTTCAGATTATATGTTTTTTCTCTCTCCCCCAATTCTATTTGCCACTATCCTTTCTATTACATATATTTATACTTTTTTTTTAATTTATCTTCATTTATTTTTATTTTATTTATTTATTTTATTTATTTTACATTTGTTGACCGGGCTAGGCTAGCTGGAGAAATTTCCATTTTCAGTAGCGGCCCGGGGAGAAAAGCTCCACAGAGTGAGATACATACAGAAAATCTATCAAACCAAAATAAAATAATGATAACAATAACAATCATAATATTGGAGTTAGTAATAGGGTTTACAATAACAAAAAATAAAGACTAGTTAACCCTTCAATGTAAAGTACTACTACAGGAGTTAATTCCTATGACACACAATACTATCTACATGACATTATAGAAATTGAGAAAGAGAAGGAAGAAAAAAGAAAACTTATTAGATATAGTCAAAAAGGAAAGTATGTAAGGAGAGTAGAGTGAAAAGAAAGTAAGGGAAACGATAGAGATTAACTGTGGAGAAAAAGCAAAACAACAGTGGGGGAAGAAGAGTAAGACAAATAGGGAGTAGTGAATGAAGGAGTAAGGGAGATAGTTATATTTAGTTAGTAATAGTAAATCAGCTAGTCAGGTTTACTACATGAACAAAGCCAGTGATTTTGGAAATGCAGTTTAATATTTTGTTTGAAAAGAGGCAATGATGTAATCTTTGTTATGTTAGTAGGTAACAAATTCCATTTTGTCCCAACAGCATTGGTAAAAAGAGAGTCACCAGCATTATTATTTGATTTTATAGAACTTGTCAGAAGTTTACTGGAGGAGCGGAGAGAGTTGAGATTTTTGTAGGGGATTATGAGTTGTGAGAGTATTGGGGTATTATTATTTTACAATTAAATGCAGCAGCATCTAGGCCTGCAACCATCCCACCATCAAGGCCTGTTGGCCCACCATAGTGGCTACACCAACACCACCAGACACACCCAGTACATCTGGACCTCGGTCAGCAAACCATCACATCCAATCTCCTATGACATCTGCAGCAGTCACTCCATCCTCTCTGCACTGGATAGTGGTGTTATTGTACCCAGTGGAAGTAGTACTAGTGGAAGTGATAGTTTTATCACCCATCTGCAATTGGGGGTGCTTTTAGACAGGTGGTTGGATGTCCGTAGGTTAGAGACTATCTTCAGGTGACTCACTGAGTTTCTTCTCTGTCTCCCACTGGCTACACCTTCATAGACACATGTTAAGTTCCAGTGTTAAGGGAGCCCAGGGTGGTGAGTAAGCTTCCAGTGGATAGACACAGACAAGCACTGCAACTGTGCAACCTCATTCTACTCCCCAGCCTGATGTCCACCCTCCCTTTTATATCTATGACCACTCCTGTTTGTTGTCCAGTCCTCCCCATCGCCATTGTCTTCCCTCTGCTTGTATGATATCTCCTTCTCCATTGTGCTCCCATCCACATTCTGTCAGTTCTTGTCAGAGTCCTGTATTTGTTTCTTTGCCCCTGCTACCTATCCTAACACTCTTGCATTCCCCTGTTTTCTCTTAATACCTTCCACAGATTATGTTCTCTTCATATATATAAAATGAATGCTTGCACCACAAAAAAAATTTACCCCCCCCTTCAACACCGACATCCTGCTCATTCCATAAGTTCTCACCTGATGTCCTAACCTCTGCTTGCTTCTCCCTTTTCATCAATTTCCTGTATTCCCACTTTCACCCTTCACCTGGGTTAATAAATAGCTGAACACACACAAATCAAGGCCACTTAAGCCTCCCAAATCACTTCTCTTTCTTAAGGCTACCGTGCGAGGGGGATCGGGCAGAGTCTCAGTGAGGCAAGTGCATAATGGTTGAGCACGGCTTGTGCCCATCATTCGGCTGCACCTCAGCACTACATGCTGCTCCCACAGATCTTGCTGCAGTTATGAGCACAATATTTAAAGAGTTCAGCTCCACACACTCATTTCTTCTTTTATGCATCCTTAAGCAGCAGAGGAGTTCATATCACAAACCCAGTAAACAGAGGAGGGCTGGCCATGATCTCACTCACAGTCTTTCTGAATCCCAGTTATATTCTCCTAGCCTTTTGCTGTTTCTTCATGTATAGCTTTTACTTTCAGCTTTTCCAAACCAGGTGGACCATATCATCTTTATTTTCCCAACATCTCCAATATTTGCCATCTATTTTATTGTTTTCTTTCAACAAGCCCATTAGGTTGTAGATCCATCACTGGATGTTCTTCCTGTAGAACCCACTGTCTGCTATTTCAGTATAACCACCATTCACACCTCCAACACTTTTTGACATTGTTCCTCATGTAGGCCCCTATCCCTCTTTGTAAACCCACTTACTTGTCATATCTTACTTCACGTATGTTTTCTTCCAAGTTAGTTCTTTGTTAACTAATGTTGCCCTCCTCATGATAACACCACTTTTCCTTAGTACTTCCATCTCTTGTACCCCTGTCTCTTTTCCCTTTCACTCCTTTACCATTAAATTGGTGTGCAATGGTGCAGAGGTTAGCATTGTCACCTCACAGCAAGAGGTTTTTCATTTCAATTCTCAGCTGAGGTACCTTCTGCTCAGAATATGCATGTCCTCCCTCTGTTCACATGGGTTTCCTCCAGGTGCTCCGGTTTCCTCCCACATTCCAGGCCAAAAAACAAACTGAAGAAACACAGATTAAAACACAAATGGAAGGCCCAAGAAAACAAACTGCTGCAGGTAAAATCCAGGAGAATTTTAATCTAGAAACTTTTTGAAATAAAAACTTGTTTAAAACTATGAGAGATAAGTGCTTTCGTTTACAAAAATACATGAACTTCATCAGATAAACATTGCTGGAAGTACACACACAATTTGAAACTCTTGTGTTCAATCACATGACCACCAAGCCCCCAGGAAATGAAGCATCATCTTAAAGGAGCCATCACAAAGAAATTCACAGTGTATAGCACTGAGTCAATTCAATTGACAAAATTTGCAAACAAGGAGATAAAATGCATTACCTATAAGATCAGAAAAATGAAGACAAAAGTATGTAAAAATATGTAAAATATAAACCCTGTGTTTAGGGCTCATCTTTCCAGTGCTTTTAACTTAAGCAGATATGCTAATGAAACATGTTCATAGAGTCCAGGCCAATTATTGCCATTCAAACACAACTGCCAATATAATTCACGTTTTTCCAGTAATAAGGTCCATGGACTTTCATTACTGTTGGAAGGTATTTGTTCCAAAATACAAAATTTTAAAGTGTGATATGAGTAACATTTTATGTGTTTGTAGACGGCATTAGTCTCTTTTTTTTTCATTTTGATATCATACAAATGTTCATATATTCTGTCCCTCAGTCTCCTCTCTGTTTTTCCTATGCAAAAACAGGCAGAACATATACGGTGCACAATACATCACCTTTGCTGTACAACAACTGAGTCTGTTTCTTATAGCAAACACCTGGTTGTTTAAAGCAATTCCATGGCACACCAGAATACTGGGATAGTAGGGGCAATACCTTCTGTATTTTTGGGACTGCAAGTAAAATGAAAGTTCCAAGCTGAAATATTCCAATTTACAAATGCAAAAAAAAAAAAAAAAACATAATAATATATGAAAAATAGCTACAGAATGAGTGGTAAATACTGGTGAAAGCCCATCATACTTAAGTTTCTACTTACGAATACAGTGGTCAGTTTATGACCTGAGGACACAAGATCAAAATGAATTGTGAAGAAACAAACAAACAAAAATCAATGAACGTCTTTGGAGATGACCTGCAATATTATATTTATTATTTTTGTTCAACCCTACTTCACTAAGAGTGAATAGAATTTTTAAGAGTGAATGGAATGTAACTGTTTGCTTTTCTTATTAACTTTTGGGATGCTATAATTAACACTCAATATTTCTTTACTCTGTATTCATGTGTTCTTCAGACTATCAGACTTCATTCATTCATGCATGCTGCTTCTGGGTGCTTGAGAAGATAAAGTCTATCCCAGCACTTAACGGGAAAAATGCAGAGATGCTTATTCTTGATGCAACTCTGTTGTAGGAGGCACGGACGTGTCTGTGTGTATCTATCTATATCTATCTATCTACATCTCTCTCTCTCTCTCTATATATATATATATATATATATATATGTGTGTGTGTGTGTGTGTGTGTGTGTGTAGACACACACATGCATGCATTCACACATGCATGCATTCACACAGCATGCACATGCACAGGCTATTTTGAGGATACTACTTCCAGCACATCTTTGTGAAACTGAAAATGAAAGAAAATGGAATACCAGTGGAAGCTGTTTTGAAATGTGGAAATAAAAACATGGTGAAGCACATGACAAGTGTTATTTTTGTAGCCTGTCATAGAGGGACATTAAGATATACCGACCAGCCTGAATCGTGTTTCTTTTGTAGTGACTTTTGTCATGTAATTAATGATTGTGACAATGTACAATGCAGCTAGTGTGGAGAGAAAGGACATACAGCAAAAAGGTACATGCCTGAATGCAGGTTGTATAAAAAAGGGTCAGTTTTTGGAAGGATTGTTAATAGCAAAGAGTAAATAATAAAAAAAGGGAAAAGGAAAGAAAACATACATGAAGAAGGATAACGACAGGCTGCGGGAGAGGCTGAACTAGGTGAAGAATAAATTGTAAATGATGCAAAAATATGGAGGTGAAGAATGAGGGGAGAGAGAGTGCATGCAAGAAGAGAGGTCAGGAGAAGGGACTGATAATAATATTTTTTAAGTTCTAGCCAGTGAAAAAATATGATTCTGAGGATCAAGGATTATTTGTAGATAAACCCAGGGGAAAGTGTTCAATTGGGGAAAGATTAAAAAATGCAAATGTTTCCCTTAAACTTAAAAAGAAGGAAAAGCAACAATTTTAGAGTAATTTTAGTAAATGTGTACAATATTATTAACAATGTAAAAATGACAGGAGTACTGGAATGGTGAGCTAAATGTGATTTAGATGTTATTTGTTAAAGGATGCAGGCATTCTGATAAGTGAAGAAAGACTGCAAACAGAAATATTGTGGTGTGGAAATATAATATAGAACTTAGGAAGTGAACATTGTTCTGGATTGGCTGTATTGTGTAAATAATATTGAAAATACTTGATAAATGTTGGTAAGAAAAAGAACATTAACTGTTGTGGCTGTGAGGTAGAGAAAACATGTTTAAAGAATTATAACATTATATGCATATACAATTATCAAGGAAAGAAGGAATCTGTTTCATCAAATATTAGACTATCTGTTGGTTAACATAAAAATGTAATTGCACAACACATTAAGGGTGCATATTTTTCAATGAACAAACTTTCTTTGCTAAGGATAAAGTTTGGAAAAAATGATGTAGTTATAATGCAATGGGATGATTTGATAAAAGAAATTGAAGAAGTATGACATCTGTGGGGGATGTATATATTAGCATTCATGAAAAAGGTTTAATTAGTGAATTCTGCATTAATGGGCAAAATAGCATATATGTCAAAGTTTATATGATCCCAGAAAAATATGGAAAGAAAATTGTGCAATTGATATTTTTTTCATCTGAAGTTCAAGATTAAACCCAGTAAAAAGAGATGTGTTGTACATGAGTGAAGATGAAGGGGGATTGTGGTTCCTAAATCCAGTTGTTTATTTTGTTTCAGTAAATTTGTCTAGAGCATTAAAGTGGGTAAATTAGGAGAATAAAAAAATAATACTGAGAATGATTAAATATAAGTACAAAAAATTTGGAGATAATAAGAATAAAAACAACAGAAAAATAGTATGCAAATAATGAAATTAAAAAAAATATATATCAAGAAAATTACTAACATGGATAATAAACCACCAGTAAGCCAGATGACCACAAATTGAAGAAAACCAGACCAGAAGGCAGGAAATGTGAATACTCCAGTGGTGTACAAAAAATGTAAAATCCTAAGAAACTTCTTCAGACAATTTAAAAGGCTTTTTTTAAACTGTCTGAAGAAGTTTGTTATAGTAGAAACGGATGTGCTAATTTTGTATGTGTTTTGATTAAATAAAGTGTGTTTTCCACTGATAAACAGACGTAGAACATTGGATTTTACATTTTTGTACACCACTGGAGTATTCACATTTCCTGCCTTCTGGTCTGGTTTTCTTCAGAACATGGATAATAAAATGGATGATAAAGAAATCAATAGAAGGATGAGGTATAATAATGTGATAAAACAATATACTATGTAAATCCATGGGAAAAATTACCAGAAGAAGTGATTAAAGCCATTAAAGTAAGGAAACAGTGGTGTACCAAGATACTAGAATGTCAGTAATTCCTTCTGAGATTGGTAACAAATAAGCTACCAGTAAAGGGAATATGCCATTTAATAAGAAAATTGAAACAGTGTGTTTATTTTGTGGGGAGGAGGAGACAATAGAGCATTTGTTTGAAAAAGTTGTGTGAATAAATTTTTTTTGAGATTATTAATGATATAAACAGTATAGATATGATTATGATTATGTATGGATACTATAATAACAAGAAGAAATAATACGTGAGAAAGGTAGATGAGAATTTATTGTATGCGATATCAGTTATTTGGAATGAATGATTGAATGGAGTTTTGTTGAATGAAAAATGGATTTTGTCTCATATATTGCAAAAAAATACATATTATTATTGTGGAAGAAAGAGTGTTGTAGGTTATGGAAGAATAAGAATGAGGATATTATAAAAATGATGAATCATAAAAAAAAATAGAAATGTGTATATATATATATGCTTGCAAACATAGACCTTTTGTAATTATGTAAATAATGTTTTCTTATGTTCTCTTAAATAAAGGACCCTTACTCTTTTTAATAAGTGTTGTGGGATCTGGTATATCATCCAAAGCTACCAACAATTCAAGCAGATGGGACCTCAGTTTAACTTCTCATTCAAAGAACAACACATTCAGTAGTGCAGTTCTCCATTTATGCTTTATTCAAGGTCAGCAATTGACTCACTTGCAGTGGGAATAGAACCCACAGCCTTCCACACTAAATATGAGCATACTTTCTGTAGCACCACTGGTACTGAAGAGCCATTTGGTTTTAGCTGACCTCAGAATTATAGAGTGCCTCCATGCAAGGTCATTTTCATTATATTGAAGCTGATAAAGGCAGGGCGGTGTGTGACCTTAGAGAACTTCAGCAAGATGTTTGACAGAGTGCAAAAAATAAATAAACTGGAGAATATGGCACTGTGCAGCGAGTAGTGGAATGTTCTGATATTTGATCAGGACATATGACATAATGGTTGCTGTAAACTGTTATCAATTCAGACAAGATTCTGTGATGACTGGGATATTTCATAGAACAGCCTTGGTTTAAATTATTTTCAATACCCTCATCATTAACATTCTAGAGTACCAAGATGGCAGCTTTCTGTATTAACAGATGGCACAGACACCTGCATTAGATTACAAATTATGCCAGATACAGAAAGAGCTGGAGAACAAGAAAGCACCTAAAGAAAGGGTTAGATACTTAAATGCAGTCTAGAAAAAGGAAAGATAATATACATGGAACACAAAACGCACCAATTGTATATGACCTGTAAGGTGTCATACTCCACTATATAGTAATACTGCACAATGTTGCAAGTAAATGTATTGTTTGGTTTAATATGTAAATTTGCCATATACATGAAATTAAAGTCATAAGTTCATTTTTTAGTATACTAGTGAGGCCTTACCTGGAAATCAGGCATCATTCTAAAAAACTTCACCTATAAATGGAAATAGCTCACACATTCATCTCAACTTGTCTGCTTGATAATTCTGGGCATAGCCAAAAATGCTAGGGGACAGAGGCTCAAAATCAGGGGCAATGTCCAAGTATTACTCTATGTCCATTATAAAGTTAAAAAAACAACAGGCTTTAGATCGATGTGCATTTTCTCAGCAATAAGTACGAAACTGTAATGTCTGGCATTATTGATTTACTGAAATCCTTAGTGATTAACCAAGAAATCAAATATTTTACAGGCGGTATAGCAAATTATGAAGTAAAATCAGGGATAGTTGAGAGATGTGAGATCATATAAGGCTTAGCAGATGATAAAAAGGATAGTACAAGGTCTGAATAATGATACATATAAGAATATCTTAAACATCGAAGGTAAAACAAAGATTCACTATGGTAGGGACTTTCATGTATGTTGGAGTTCAAGGAAGGGAACACTTTGCAGCAACAAGACGTGTTTCAGGATGTACAATTTGATGATGTTGGAGCTGGCCTTATTCAGAGCAGAACAGAAACAGAATATTTTTATTTTAAGAGTTTTGTTGGGTGTCAGATGTGACAACCTGTGTGAGAAGTACAAGTGTTGGGACTGAAATAAAGGAATTATAATGCTAATTTGCAAGGACCAACAGAGTTTGATTAAAAGAAATGATGTTACAGAATCAATTGGGTATAAAGATGAAACATAGGCTTTAATGTCTCAGCATTATGGATTTAAGAACGTGTCCCTTTATGAAATAACTGACAATTGGATCTCAACAGGACTATTCAAAAGAAAATATATAACGTGTCCTTATTTAGTAAGTAAAATAATATATTTTTTTGACTGGTCCATAAATATATTAAGTGATAATGCAGCGTTACTTGATAAATATAGGTATGTGCCAAGCTTTATCACCTTACCTAAATCTTCACTTTCAAAATATAATGTTAATTTCATCTGTGAATAAACTAACAGATATTACCAATCATCTCAGTAGTAAAGATTTATTTACAAGTATAATGAACTGTGACAGGATCAGCCAGACTTTCTGAGTCAAATCTACATGTTACAATTTTATCACCTTGTGCAAAAGTATTGCTGCTTTATTAAATGCTAACACCAGGATTTATCTGTATCAGTAAAAGTAATGACTTGAGTCTGAAATTCTAAAACAAGAGTAGCAGAAATGTCACCTCTATATCAGCATGAGATGCACTTACTGTATCTGTGACTAATGTGAAGGGAGAGGGAAAGAAAACACATTTTGCATAGCAATTATATAAAGCATGTCTGTATTCGTTAAAAAGTAACCAAGGCACAATATTAATACTATTTCAGTTGTTTTACTATTATTGCTTTGAAGTAGTAATCAAATGACAGTTTTTTTTTGTATTCTGAGGCAATTTCATTAGCATTAATAAAGTTTCAAATCTAAATCAATGTAAGCAATCATCAAGGATTTTCAATCGCTTGTTTATTCTCCTTCAGTTTGTTTCTCGGTAATAATAAAGCTTTAAGCCTTAGAATATTTACTTAAGAATTTCATGTACTATTGTTAGGTTAACAATATAAGTCTACTTTCCTGATTTTTACTATGATTTAAGACAGATAAGTGCATCTTTGTTGCCTGTGGAATTATCAAGAAAAGAAAATTACTAGAGTTATTTTAATTCAGTCTGATGTTATTCTTTATGTTCCTAGTTTAGGGTAGCAGATTTCCAGACACCTAAATTGGAAACTTTTCTATTGAGATGTGAAATTTTGCTGAGTAAATTAGGCCCTCAGCTGATGCAAAATACTTATTTAGACCTTATCATCAGAATTAGGACTCACTGGTATGGCTTTCAAGTTGTATTTATTATAATCCTAATAAGGAATTTCAGATAGTATACCTTAGTTTTCTAAAATACTTAAAGGAAACTTTAACAATATGAAGAATTCAAAAATAACCCTGGGGATGACTGTAAGGCTTGCAGCAAAAGGTCTCTGTTTCTGCAATGCATAGAATTATAATTCAGAGACATGTCAGCTACAGGGAGTAAAATTGTCATTATCAGCTACTGTGTGTGTCTCTGAATTACCACTAACTACAGCAAGCGTTAACCAGTACTTTCCCATGGTAGTTATCAGTGGTGGCTGATATATTATGTTACCATGGGCACCCCATTCATGCACACACACACACACATACCCCATAGCTGTCCCTGTTGTCAGAAGATCTCCAATGTCTCCTTTATCCTTCTCCAGGTCATTCACAGATGATTGTAATCTGTAATGGCTTAGTGGCTATTGTTCTCACCATCCCTAAGTGCCATTAAGGTATGTAACTAAAAGTTATCCCTGGTGGCTAGTGGTTTCCTGCTCTATTTTTTTTTAATTGAGTGCCTTTTAGAAGTGTTATATAGAGTATCCCTGGTGTCAACTTGTTCTCCTCAACTCAAGTTATGTGTAACTGCTGTTAAGACATTAGGTGACAGTGTAAACCCTGGTGGCTAGTTCTCCCCCAAGCCAATGTTGCAAGCTTTGCTCATTAGTCTGTGTGGAAGTATGACACAGACACATTCACCAGTTCTTTCTATATACACACATACACACACACACACACACACACACACACACACACACACACACACACACACACACACACACACACACACACACACACACACACACACACACACACACACACACACACACACACACACACACACACACATACAAGCACATACCTGTAGTAACCTCTCACTAACTTTCCCTACTGTGACCTTTCAGGCAGGTGTACACTCACACATACACTCACACGTACAGTCCTTCACATAAACGCATGCACATAAACCCATAACACTACCTGACCACTAAACTCACCAGGACTTACCTCTGCTATGATGGATAAATATGGATTTTAGCTGAATTCATTAACATGAGTGGCCTGGAGCAGACATGTTAATTTATGTGTACACCTCGTGGTAACGTTCTGAATTTGGCCCTGTATTTTGTCTCACAAAATACTATGACATTTGCCATTCTTTTCTGCATGACACAACTGCACTTGATCTGCAAAAAGTGGGGCAGGGCAGGAAAAACAAGTCTGAATGACAGCTCAGATTCTTGAAGGTGCAGGTAGGCAGGATGGATGAGAGTATTCAGGAGGTGAGGGGAGGTGTATTGTGGGCTACTCCTTTGTTGAGCTTTAACTGAGGCCAGACCTCAAAAGGAAAAAAAAAAACATTAATGAAAGGTGGGAGAGAACTGAGTAAGCATGTCCCCTTTATGTGCCTGAGGCTGTGCAGGAACTGGAAGAGCCTCCTCTTTGCCTACCTATCCTGATGTGCAGGTATAGCAACATGCTACTGAAGGATGTTAGAGCTAGATGAAAATCGAGGTCCCTTTTGGGATGATCGCACTGTTTGAGATAGCTTGTCCCTTGCCCCAAAAGATTACTGAATCATATACAGACAAAAGCCAGAGCATTATCCTAGTGGAATGAATGGGTCAAGTGATCTAGCTGAGAGGAAGGTTTATTGGCTAAAAGGGTCACCAGATGAAAAAAAAGAAAAGAGGGGCTTTTGTTAACCCTATCCTAGCATTCATTTCCTAAACTTACTGTATGAAACTCAGACTGCAGTACTGGATACAGTTCTAAATTGAACATGTGTTGATCATCTACTGATAATTCAGTGTGCTAAAGGACAGGAAAGTCTATTGTGACAAGGAGTCAAAAAGGTTTAGGTAAGGCAGGTAACCCATCATAATAGGGGCTCAACACAGCTCAGTGATGGCAAATGTTTAGTGAGGAATCACAGATAAAGAATGGCAGAAAACTCTCTGGCTGTGTAGACCAGCAACTAAACAGGTGGGGGGAAAGGTGGAGCTGTTTCAATCCTCATCCAGAAGAGATGAACATTAATGCTAGTAAAGTAGCATGATTCATTAGGAATACTTAATTTCAAAATAACACTCGGAAATGTCCTATGCCATACATTATCTGACTGCTGAACTCCTTCTATGTCCCAAGAAAGACACAATGCCTATCTACAGGTGCTAGAATCACCCAGTATTAAACCCAACAGCATTTTTCCTAGATAATCTAAACTATCCAGCTATAGACTGGGAAACCTACATCATCACTAGTGCACAAGCACAGACATTCCTGGACTTTATCAATTCAAATCCCCTGGAACAATGTCAGAGTACCTACTTAGAGAAAAACATCTTGGGATCTTGCCGTTACATATACAGGGGCATCTTGTATCATCCCTTGCTTATCTTTGTCACTTCTTAGGTCTGACCATAAATCCATCTTCTTCTAAATAAAATTGAAACCACAGACCCATTCCACCCATGCTAACTTTAGAAGTTTCTCTAAGACAAGCTATCTACTCCTAAGTGATACATTGGCAAGCTTCAAACCCCCACCAACTCCAGTTAACTCCACTGAATACAGGGAAATGTAAACCACTTCAGTAATATAAACAGCTGCATAGAGGCAGCTGTACCCAGTAGGAACAAGTGCTAGACAAATCCTAGAAACAAACCCACATGATGGAAACATAATATCAACAAGTTTATTAAGAAAAGGAAGAGAATTTTGACCAAACACTTGAAGAAACGATAAAGTCCTCATCACTGAAATAAACAAACAACTCAGGAGCTTAATATAATCCTCCAAAGCTACTCAAAGACAGTCACAAGGCCTTTTTATATTAATTTGTAATCTCAGAATCACAATGCAGCAAATGCTGATTATGAACAATGTTACCTACACTGAGGCTGAAGATATAGCGAACCTACTGGTCCCTAAATTCAGCTCCAACTTTACCCTTCTCTCCACTCCATCTGTCCCACAATGTACACCTAAAACTGGTGTGCCTCTGGCTGTTACAAATGATTAATTCTTAAAAGCGCTATTTAAAGCTAAAAATACTGCACTGATAGGTCCTAACAATCTCCCTGGATGCATCTTAAAAAGCATGCAGCACGATTTAGCCACCCTCGAACAACACTGTTCAGCCTCAGCGTCCATATAAGTTTAGCACTAAGTGAAAGGAGAGCAGTTACATTCATTCCCCTGGATAAGGGAGTACCTTCCACAGACACAGGCAATTGTAGACTGATATGTTTAACTGGCATCGCATGCAAAGTCATGGAAATACTTAGAATGGAATAATAAGAACATAGCAAACCTCCAAACACTGGGCCTGTTTCATTTTAGCTTCGTCAAGAGCAGGTCATGCTTAGTGAATCTGGTGGACTTTTTTGAAAAGATTTCCAAAGAAATGGATTAAGCCAAAACAATACGTGCAACATACCATGACCTGGCCAAAGCTTCTGACACAATCTAATACTCAGACATAATAGAAAATCTAAATAAACTGGGAATACATCCATATGTCACCTGATGGCTTGAAAATTGGCTCAAAGATAGGATATAAGGGAAGCTACCTCCATAAAGAGAGCAGTCACTAGTGGAGTGCCCCAGGGTTCAGGGTTAGGACATCTCCTGTTTAGCATCTATTCCTCTGTACTAAAAGACAATACCAAAGGGCTCTGGCTGACTAAGTTTGCAGATGCCTGAAATCTAAGAGCAGTCAGTAAATCCTCATATAACTTAGCAATTCTACTGGAAGGCTTGTCCCAAATAAATAACTGATAACAAAATCATGGACCGAAACTAAATGCCAAAAGTGCATTACTGTATCCTTTGTGAAGGCATCTACCCCAAGGGACTACCGTATTATCAGTATACCCCTAAAAGTTGACTCATTTGTTTGGAATTTGGGAACTTATGTGTGGACCATGACCTAATTTTCTGCCAGCATGTGTCCATTATTCTTAGAAAGTCCCTATTTTACACAGCTTATAAACAAAGGGATTTTTTCTAGATCTGGGGATGTAATTGTTCCCTTTACTCAGCTGTCACTAGGCCAATCATTAAATATAATGCCCCCTTTGGCATGTATCTATCCAGACACAAACAAGAACTGGAGTGTCCACAGAACTACCTTACTAAAAGGAGACATGGCCTAAACAATATGCCCTACATGGTTTACATACGTTTGTGCGAATTACATTCTGTCGGCTGCAATGTACCGAACATCAGAATGTCAAGCACACAAACATTTGTGAACCAGATAGTCGACTTCACTTATGCAAATGCACTACTGCATTCGCATAAGTATAAGTTGACTATCTGCATGGAGATCGCGGTACAATGGGGAGTGGAAATTCATCCACATCCCCACTGTAGTGCGATCTCAGAGTTAGAATATATAAGTAGGGGGTGTGGGGGGCATAGCTCCCCACATGGGAGGTGCAGGGGGGCTTGCCCCATTGTAAAAACATGATTTGTCATCTAGGAGTCTGACTTACATCAGCTCCTATTCAGCTATCACATGGTGGTTTCGACAGCAATGTCGAGTCAAATTCGTCGAGCATTTGGTTCGACATTCTCACCATTCATTTTTATTAATTTCAGAATTACAATTCATTTTTTCAAATGGAAAATGTTTTTCTGTTCAAAAAAACAATAGTAAACCGTCTTACATAGACTGACCCAAAGTCCTGTCACTATACTCCATATCCTACAAACTAATAAGAGGTGATAGATGTCTGGCATACAAGGAAGTACCTGCTGCGCATCAGCAAGTCAAATGGCATCAGAAATACTTGGCCGAAGGATCTTAACCTCTCACTCAATGTCCACATGAGGGTTTGAAGGGACAGGTGTAGATGATACTGCTGCTCTGGAACAGGCACACCATCCACGTGAAACAAAGCTCATTCCTGTCTATATTCAAATGTAACCTGGATATATGGATGGATACTAATATGTTTACCCCAGGGCTTGCCCCTGTCATACAATTAATGGACAACAGTATCTTCTAAATGTTTATCCCATAAATGGGTAGCCTCAATTTATATATGGTATGATCCTAATTATTGTCACTAGAGGTAAGATACAATTACGGTAATTTAATTATTATAATGTTTATATTATATTATTGATTAATTCAGATATGAAAAGGACATCAACCAGGCTTAAAATGGCCTGCAAGGACAGCTAGTCTAGTATTTACGTATGAACCTATGAATCTGTGAGTAAACATGGGAGATGAAAAGGAGAAATCTGGATGAAGCACTCTGTAAGGCAAATGTGGTAGAGGAATCTACAAACATGTCAGTGGTAAGACATGAGCAAAGCTAAGAATGTTAGAGAATACTGTCAGAGTCTTCCTGTAAAGAGGCAATGTCTCTTATGCTGTCACAGTTGTGATACGTTATTAGAATACATCCCATATCAATGACAATGGTGTTACACTATGCTCCTGCTATAGTATGGTAGTAACTGCAGATGTGCAGTTATGCAGCAGGGACAACAGAAGGGAACACCCTTGGGGGAGTAGCAGTTTCACACTGTAGTGTGGATTTAATGGAATAGCATAGTCCTAATGGTCTGAAAGGGCATTTTAGGCCTAGTCACCTGACAATTTCTGTTTTAGTTGTACATGATTGTAACAGTTACTTCACTTTAAAGACTATACAGGAAAATTAAGTTTTAAGTAAGCAAGTTTATTTTTATTAATGGTATAAATAGGAAATGTTTTATTGCTGTGAAAGATTGTGGCTTGTCCTGGTTACTCTGGTGGCTGCATTCAGTTATACAATTTGCATGTTTCACTTTTTTGTTCAATTTAACTAGAATATTGGCTGCATTTAAAGGATACAAGATATTTTATTAAGTCATTAAAAGTTTTCATACATAAACAGAAAATTTTACAGCAACAGCCTACAGTAAACACACAATAAAAACAAGAGCTATTTTTTTTGGGGGGAGGACTGTGGCTTATCATCCATGATTTTAAAATACCTTGTCCTGGCTAAGAACCCCACGAAACAAGAAAATACTTTGAACATCTTTGGCCAGTAACTAAAGTCCTAGTGTCATACAGAAATGACAAAATAAGCAAATACACAATTTTTTGGGGGAAAGGAAAATCTCCTGCTTTCTATGACCAGGTAGAATGGCAAAAAGAAAACAGTCTCCTTTGCCTAAATAGAATATAGACTTCCTATAGTGGCACCTCTCTCTAAAAACAACTTACATTCCCTTAAATATCCATTTTACCACATCTGCCAATTTGTAATCCTTACTCCCTAAAGAGGGCACCATGGTTTACTTTTCAAAAAATTAAATAGCTACAGTCCATTATAAAGTCAAACTTGGAAAACAGAGCCATAAGATTATCCCTGGATTTTGTAAACACAGATTCCCTGGACCAGTTTGTCAGTATGCCAGATCTGGTTCTCACTAATATGAGAGAGTGCTTCACACCCCCTAGAGTAATGTCTTCTCTGGTTAAATCAGACCACAAAATGGAATCCTTTGAACTAAAAATAAAACTCGGAACCCCAGCTAACACTGGACTATGCAGGAACTACTCTAAGGCTAATTTCCTACAATTAAGCTATAGCCTGACAAAATTTCAAACCTCCATAAACCCTGCCAACACTGCTGCCTGCACAGACCTGTTCACAGAAACCCTATACAAGCATGTTAATGGCTGCATAGAGGCAGCTGTACCCAAGAAGAAGAAGAAGTAAGAAGTACAGAACTAACTCATAAAACAAGCCACCGTGGTGGAATCACAAAATCAATTGGCTGTTTAACAGAAAAAAGAAAATCATAGCACACATTAGGAGGTGCAGCTCCCAGCAGGATGCAAGCATGGTCATCTAACTAAATAAACATCTCAGAGGACAAATAAAATCTACCAAAGCCAAATATGAGGTAAATTGGGGCTCCCAGGCCAAGTACAAGCACAAGGCATTCTTTAGCTATGTCCACAGCCTCAAAGGCAATGCACAGTTGTGTGCAGGGTTCATTGTTAAGAGACCTACCTATACTGAGTCAGAAAGACATAGCAAATCTACTGTCAGATACATTTGGTTCTAACTCTCTACCCCTCAACCTCCCTTCAGGTAATAGTATCATATATAACTCCCTCTACTATCAGCTGGGAACAAGTCCTCAATGTTCTCTCTAAGGCCAAGAACACAGCACTAATGGGCCCAGACACTATCCTAGGATGCCTTCTAAATGGCATGAAACATGACCTATTAGGCCCTGTGGAACTGCTATTTAACTATAGCCTCCAAATTTGTTCTGTGCCTCAAGAATAGAGAGCAACAACAGTCATTCTACAGTACAAATGTGGGCCATCTACTGACAATTGACATTACAGATCTTTAAGTCTCACTAGTCTCATATGCAAAGCCATGGAAAGAATTATCAATGGAAACAATCAATAATGACATAGAAAACCTCCAAACACTGGACCCAATCCAATTTGGTTTCACACAAGGCAGGTCATGCCTACTCTACATGGTGGACTTCTTTAAAAAGGTCAGCAGCAATGGATGAGTGCAAAATGGTTCACACTGCCAACTTTGACCTGTCCAAGGCATTTGACACAATACCCCACGTGGCCATTGTTGATGAATTCATGATGTTACATAGAAACTCTTACATCAAATTATGGATAGCCAGCTGTCTCACAGTCAGGACTTGGGACATCAGAAATGGGGAATCCACCTCTACAAAGAGAGTAGTCATAAGCAGGTTCCCTCAGTGATCAGTCCTGGGACCACTCCTTTTTGGCATTTACTTCTCTGAAAGCAAGACCAGCATTAGGGGTCTCTGGCTGACCAAATTTACAGACAATTGCAAATTAGGAGCTGTTCTAGAATCCCCCACAAATGCTAATGTTCTTTAGAAAGGGCTGACACAGACAAATAATTTGTGTCAGAGCTATGGACTAAAACTAAATGCCAAGAAATGAATAATAGTGTCCTTTGGGAAGCCAGCCACCCCTGGTAACTGTCATACTGAAAACACACCCCTAACATCTGACCCATTAGTCATGGTTTTGAGGACACACATAGACAGTAATCTAGCTTTTGACCATCATGTGTCTACAGTAGTGAGGAAATCATTATATGTTATGCAACTTATAAGCATTTGGTATGACATTTGGGTCCACTGTATTCAGCATTCAGTAGACCTATCATTGAGTAAAATGCTCCTTTGTTATTTACCTAACCAGGCACATCCAACAATTGGAAAGTCCAAAAAGGTTCCTCACTAAAAGAATATGGGGTGTAAGTATGCAGACCACCTCAAACCCTATCCCTGTATTCTGTCTCCTACAGGCTGTTGAGAGGAGATCTATGTCTGGCAGACAAGGCATTGTCAAACCCCATCCTGAGATACCTCCTGCATTTTTCTGTAGAGCAAACAGCAGCAGAATTACTGTTCTAAAGACTTAAACTTTGCCTGCAATATAAATAGAACCTGCTGCAGAGACAGGTATATATATGCCAGAGACTGACCTTTTTCTGCAATAGTCTCCCCATCCAGTTGAAGTAGAGTTCATCCACAAACCAGTTCAAGTGTAACTTGGACAGTTGGAAAGGCAGCAAGAAATTCATCCCTGCTTTGGCACTGATGTCTCTAATGGGCACAGGTAGTCTGTAAATATTTAATCTCCCTATTCCTGCTTACACTTATCAATGGTATCAGAACTTGTCAGAGATTTGGGATACATGACTATATTTAAAAAGGCCCCAGTGGTTGTTAGCCTAATACACACCTATGAACCTAAGAGATATGTTTTGAATAATAGAGGAGGCATAAGGAGTGGATAATGGAGACATAAAATATGTACAGAACCATGTCATGAAATTTGCCAAGGAACATTGTGGCTTAAATCCATAAGTTGACCAGCACAGTGGTAAGGCAGGACAATAGTTTAATTAAATTCAAAAAGTTGAAGCCATATAAATGGCTCACAACAACCAACAGACCGGTTTCGGCTATACAAAGCCTTCTTCAATGCTCATAAATGTAAAATAAAATTATGTAGCATCCAACATCCTGGTCTTAAATAGGAAAGATTTAAAGAGACATTACAACATTAAGTATATATTGACAAAATCCCTTAAAGTTAAATATTTATGGAAAATCTTTTGGTGTTGACTACATTTAAATAATAAAACAAAAATGAAACTTACACATATGAGTGTAAATGAATAAAAATGAATCAAAATGCAATATTATAAGGAAAGATTAATTGGCATATTCAACATAATTATACATAAGGATAAAGAGTGTATCTTATTAATATAATTATTAGGATAACTCACCTCTATACATAGTAGTTCAGAAATAATAATGCCAATCAAAATGAGTGTGGATTATTGATGGTTAAGTAAGTACACACAAACTAAATAATTACTATTCTATTTCATTAAGCCCAGGTTTGAACAATGCTCCTAATCTGGTTATCCACATGTTTTCCATATTATTGAGCTTCGTGTGCCAACCTACTTTAAAATTCCTATGCATTTGAATCTTATCAATAATCACAAATTTGAAAACAGCAGTGGGGTGATCCGTAGTATGTTTGTATAGGGCATTAGACAACCTTTTATTTCTTATCGCACTGAAGTGTTCACTAATTCTGAGTTTAACTGGCCTGGATGTCTGACCCACATAAAAAGCAGAACAGGTACAGGTGGCCAAATAGATGACCCAATCTGAGCTGCAATTGCCAAAGATGGTGATATTAAAAACTTTTGATGTGTTTTTGCTAGAAAATTCTTTAGTTTTTAACATGTGTTGACAGGCACTACAATGACCACAAGGAAAACAGCCAACCAATGGATCACCAAATAACGTGGTTTGGACAGTCATCTCAGGTGTGTACCTCTTATAGTGAGTAAGGCGAGAGTGTATAGTGTGTCCCCTACGATATGAGAAAGCACATAGCTCTGGTAAAATCTCATTAAAGAATTCATGAGATTTTAATATGTCCCAGCGTCTATTGATGATTTCCCTGAATCTCGATGTATTGTTTCCATAAGTAGTTACAAGCCTGATTGGTTGGACAGAATTAGAATTGTCATCTTGTTTCAAATGTTTATATTGTAATAGAATGGAACGTGTAACATGGTTCGTCTGATCAATAGTATTGGAAATATGATGCTTTGTATATCCACGGTTAATAAGCCTATTAGCCAAATCTTGTCTACAAACTTGATGTTGTTCTTGTGAAGAGCATATGCGTTTCATACGCAAAAACTGAGATTTAGGAATATTGCTGATGATATGGCGTGGATGAGAACTAGTTGCATGAAGCAATGTATTATATTGAGGAAATTTTCTATGAACAGAAGTGGCCAATGTATCGTCTGAAAGTCTTGAGACCACAACATCCAGAAAAACAATTTCTTGGTGCTCAATGTCGACAGTAAATTGTATGTCAAAGGGACTGTTGTTCAAATAGCCTACAAAATCAGCCACTTGGTCTTTGTTAGCACGCCACACCATCCAGCAATCATCTAGATATCTTCTCCAGATATCTAAATGATTCATATAAAGATTCTGATGGACATCATATATATAGGATTGTTTGAAAAATCCCATAAATAAATCTGCGTATATGGGGGCAAAAGATGCCCCCATTGCAGTACCCTTGATTTGCCAATATGGTTTTCCATCAAAATAGAAAATGTTTTTGCGCAGAACATATTCTGTAAGTTTCACCAAGAAATTATTGAAGCCAGTGGAATATAATTCCGATATCTCCAACCAGTATGAAATAGCCAAAGTACCAGCATCATGGGGGATACTTGTATATAAAGATGAAACATCCAATGTGCATAACCACCAGTGTGCTTCTAACTGAGAATCCTGGATTATGTTTAGAAATTCCGTAGTATCCTGAATCCTTGATCTGACCATAGGTATTAATGGCTTCAGATAATAAGTAAGAAAAGCAGATAATGGTTCTGTTAAGGATCCTCTACCAGAAACAATAGGTCTACCTGGGGGATTGTTGGAATCTTTATGCATTTTTGGGAGAAGGTATAGGTATTGTGGCATGGGTTCATCTACTTTAAGTTGTTTACCAACCTGTTTGGTAATAATACCCTCCTCAATTGCCAGATCTAAAAAGGAATCAATCTGTACCTTAAAATTGGGTGTGGGATCTACAACCATTTGTATGTAATACCGAGAATCAGACAATTGTCTTAAGGCCTCCGCATTATACTTAGAATGATCCATAACCACAATTCCTCCCCCCTTATCAGCTGGAGTGATCACAATGTCATGGTTATTTTGAAGCTCGGAAAGAGCAAGTCTCTCAACCTGAGTAAGATTATTTCTGATGGGTTGATATAATGTTGAAAAATGTAAGTCTTTCATGACACATTCTTTGAAGATGGACAGATGTTTATCCATGGGTGGTGTAATGGTAGATTTACCAAATTTGAAACCAGTAGATCTTTGAGTATTGTCATGACCTGAAAAAAATAGCTTAAGGTTTAACAATCTACAAAAATCATTAACATCTTGTAACAAATTATGTTTGGAAACAGGTGCAGTGGGAACAAAATTGAGGCCTTTATTCAATACTTGGTAGTGTACAGGTGATAGTTCAAATGATGAAATATTAAGAACATTATTTATTGTTTCACAATTTGTTGTAGTAAAGCCTGCAGAGTGGATGTTCCTGTGTCTATTTCTGTGCATCCTCCCTCCCCTTCGTGTCTTGTGTCTAAAGGGGCCGTCTGCTTTCTCTTAGCAGCTGGGGATGCCTGGCATGAGGGTACATCATAATCTGTAACAGATGAGGTCTCATCCTCTGATGTGCCACTAAATGTGGATTCTGCCCTTCTCAGTATAGATCTTGGCCTTTTCCTGCCTTTATTGTTTTTGTTGGTTCTGTCAGTAAACCTAACATTCTTGGATGTGACAAAGGGTTTACCTTTGTCATAATCAGCTAAATCTCTACTAAATTTGTGTATTTTCCTCTTCATCAATTGTTGTTCTAAACTGGCTAAGTCTTTAGCTAAATCTGAAATATGTTCCTGAAAAAAAACTTCAGTTGCAAATGCTTGAGCTTCCAAACAAAATGTTTGAATTTCTGTTATTTGAGATTCAATAGTTCTCTCATAATAACTAGATAAGGTGTCAACAAAAAGCATGGAGGCCTGGTGTTGAGCAGAAGCCCAATCCTGTGACAAGTGAGTATCAACATTTGACACAAGTGGTTGGAGATGGATCCTAAGACCTCTTGGTGTGATATCTTTAAGTTTGTAGGCCTTGAATAATTTCAAGTGCCAAATGTTTGATCTTAGGGACTTCATGTTTCTGTTTAATTTTTGAAAAACCGACCCACATCTCTGTCTACTATCAGCTGCACTGTTATTTGAATTATGTACATTGTTGGTATTGAAACCAAAAGCATCAAGGTTGTCCTTATCAGCTGAAAGACCTTGCAAAATTCCACTCAGATCCATATCAAATAATGTGTCTTAATCCAGCTCCTGACCCAAAGAATATTGCTATAACTTGAATCACCTATACTTATTGAGATGTGTGAGTGAGCACTGAGTTTACCTAATATATAATATTTATTAGTGTTATTTATGTCCAGTTCAACAACTTAAACAGACACCCACTGTATATAAAAGTATGAATGTCCATATATTAAACTTGCTGCTTAAGAGCAGATAAAAAGGTTTGTCTCAATGTCCCTTACAATCAGTGGTCAATCTATTCAGTATACAACTTCTGATAGCCGACACTTCAGCTCTGCTAACATAAATGATGAATGAATGAATAAGCAAAAAAAGATTGTTTGGTCAGAGAATCTGACCATTCATCTCTGCCACCATAAAGGACATATCAAAAAAACAAATTAGAGATAACTCCTTTAAAATATTGCACCACAATAAATATATGGACTTTTGGTAGATAGGTAGAAGAAAGTTTGTATATACAGATAGTGATATGCTAGGTTGTTGATATTGAATATTATTGTATCAATAAGTAAATAGCCTACAGTGCATAGCCACACATAAATCAATAATGATAGAGAAATACATAAACCCTATGGGTATTTTAAACAGCAAGTCTAGTGAGTCAAGAATAGAGTAGACACATTATATATTATCAATTGGATAAATTGAGATGGAAATTATAAGTCATGATAAGCATAATTCAATATGCAGCACCTTAGTGGTCCGTTGTTGGCCTGTTACTAAATAATCAATGGAATAAGTCTGCACTTGTAGGAAAATGTCAAAATGTATAAAAAACAGCCAGAGTAGATGTAAAAATCACAATGACAAACAAATCTTATTGGTTCAAAATTTCAAAAGCAATCATATGCTGTTATTAATGAGATATAAAAATATTACCCTATCCAATGAACATAACCAGAAATAAGTGGCACCTTCATATTAGTGAATGAACATCGTGAGGACCAAACCTAATTGCTAACATTTTTGTCATATTTATAATTGTTAGATTGTTAGCAAACAAAACAGTGTCCCTTAGTTAAACTAGAATAGAGCCAAAACATTCATGTAACTCAAAAAGTAAGAGATACACTGTCTATGAAAATCAAAAATATATTGATTGACTGTATAAAGTCCAAAACACAATCAGTCTATCCAAAAATTATAGTCCCAAAAATTGGAATTCTGTCATATGTAGCGCACCTGCAATCACCGATCCCAGAATAATGTTCCAAATGGTAAACTGGTGCTCGAAATATCCCAAATGATGTTAAATTCAGATATAGTCAATCTGCACGAAAAGCAGAACTTAAACACCAAAATCAAAAGTAATAGTCACAACACAGTACCTGTAATGGTTTAAATACGAAAAAACGCCCCAAGTCTTCAAAAAAGTTCCGAACTATGAAATTAAACCAAGTGTAAATTCCAACAGTCCTGTAGATCCAAATGCGTATAGCAAAACTGCAATGTCACTGTAATGCAAAAAGTAGGCCAAAATGTGTAATCAGGAAAATACCTTGTTTACACGAAAAATATTGTTGCAAGTAATCCAAAAAGGTTATAAATATAGTAACGACTGCATGAGATGTCTTCAGCAATGTCACCAAAAGATTATCGCCAACGCAAAAGCCAGGTTTGAGGAGCTAGATTGACGATGCGACCTGCAACCAGGCGTCCCCAGCGTGAAAGAAACAGAAACAAACGGAACAACCCAAAGGCACGCACGTGGGACAAAGTGCTCGGTCCAAACCAAAGCAGTAGGTAAAACAAATAGTGGACCAGCGCAGTGGTAAGGCAGGACAATAGTTTAATTAAATTCAAAAAGTTGAAGCCATATAAATGGCTCACAACAACCAACAAACCGGTTTCGGCTATACAAAGCCTTCTTCAATGCTCATAAATGTAACATAAAATTATGTAGCATCCAACATCCTGGTCTTAAATAGGAAAGATTTAAAGAGACATAACAACCTTACTCACTATAAGAGGTACACACCTGAGATGACTGTCCAAACTACGTTATTTGGTGATCCATTGGTTGGCTGTTTTCCTTGTGGTCATTGTAGTGCCTGTCAACACATGTTAAAAACTAAAGAATTTTCTAGCAAAAACACATCAAAAGTTTTTAATATCACCATCTTTGGCAATTGCAGCTCAGATTGGGTCATCTATTTGGCTATCTGTACCTGTTCTGCTTTTTATGTGGGTCAGACATCCAGGCCAGTTAAACTCAGACTTAGTGAACACTTCAGTGCGATAAGAAATAAAAGGTTGTCTAATGCCCTATACAAACATACTATGGATCACCCCACTGCTGTTTTCAAATTTGTGATTATTGATAAGATTCAAATGCATAGGAATTTTAAAGTAGGTTGGCACACGAAGCTCAATAATATGGAAAACATGTGGATAACCAGATTAGGAGCATTGTTCAAACCTGGGCTTAATGAAATAGAATAATAATTATTTAGTTTGTGTGTACTTACTTAACCATCAATAATCCACACTCATTTTGATTGGCATTATTATTTCTGAACTACTATGTATAGAGGTGAGTTATCCTAATAATTATATTAATAAGATACACTCTTTATCCTCATGTATAATTATGTTGAATATGCCAATTAATTTTTCCTTATAATATTGCATTTCGATTCATTTTTATTCATTTACACTCATATGTGTAAGTTTCATTTTTGTTTTATTATTTAAATGTAGTCAACAACAGAAGATTTTCCATAAATATTTAACTTTAAGGGATTTTGTCAATATATACTTAATGTTGTAATGTCTCTTTAAATCTTTCCTATTTAAGACCAGGATGTTGGATGCTACATAATTTTATGTTACATTTATGAGCATTGAAGAAGGCTTTGTATAGCCGAAACCGGTCTGTTGGTTGTTGTGAGCCATTTATATGGCTTCAACTTTTTGAATTTAATTAAACTATTGTCCTGCCTTACCACTGTGCTGGTCCACTATTTGTTTTACCTACTGCTTTGGTTTGGACCGAGCACTTTGTCCCACGTGCGTGCCTTTGGGTTGTTCCCTTTAAATCCATAAGTTGACAAAGCACACAAGATAGGAAAACCAAATAGTGGCTCAAAATATGAGAGGTTAAAATTCACTGCCACCAAATGAATGAATGAGTGTACCTTTAGAGAGGCTACAAAGAAGCAGTGTCTGATGCTGGGGAATTTGAAAATAAAGGTGATAGAAGATTATTTGGCTATGATCAATCACCAGAAAGTAGAAATAAGCCCAAAGTAGTGACAGCAAAGCAAGAGGGAGCTGTGGGCAGTATGGAACACTCAGCCATTATATGTATGTAGAAGCAGTAAGTGCATATTAGCATCATACTAGGAAGGAAACCACTAGGTTCTGTGTGGAAACAACATGAATGTCAAAATGTGCTGTGATCATAAGTCCAAGCAATATAGGAAAGAGAGTGCCAAATGAGAGAAGATAAGGAGGATGTGAAGGTGTCTGGAGGTATAAGGTGCCACAGCAACAAATAATATGGATGAATCAGCAGGTGTAGCAAGCTGCAGCATTCCTCATAGGAAAGAAAAAGGGGCTGACAGGTACAGACATTCAGAGGAAGAGGGAGAGGAAGGCAGAGCTGGGTCACCAGTGTGCATGCGTGTGTGTGTGTGTGTGTGTGTGTGTGTGTGTGTGTGTGTGTGTGTGTGTGTGTGTGTGTGTGTGTGTGTGTGTGTGGGTGTGTGTGGGTGCGTGTGTGTGCGTGTGTGTGTGTGTGTGTGTGTGTGTGTGTGTGTGTGTGTGTGTGTGTGTGTGTGTGTGTGTGTGTGTGTGTGTGTGTGTGTGTGTGTGTGTGTGTGTGTGTGTGTGTGTGTGTGTGTGTGTGTGTGTGTGTGTGTGTGTGTGTGCTTGTTGATGGGAACAAGTAAAGTAACAGATTCTACCCCTGACAGAGTGGAGAGAGTGAATGAGAGGAAAAAGGAGTATATGAGCATATCAGCTCTGAAAGGACAAGGGGAGAGCACTATGGATCAGTCAAGGCAGCCAAAGAACGGAGGAAATTATAGGGGAAAGGAGTGGAGTGTATGATGAAGGATCACGTGTAATATCAGGAATGGAGGAGAAGCAAAGACATCCAGAGAGATTGCAAATGGTAGGCTGGATATTGGAGAACCCACATTCTGCCTCTCAGTAGTCGTCTTGGGATTAGTGCTTCTGTTTTCTCTTGTTGAGGGAAGGAGTTCAGTGTCATTATCTCCTGGAGACTGCTGATCACCAGAAAGCATAATAACTGCTTTATAGGTGACAGCTTGGAATCTGTGCTTATATTCTGATCCTGGTGAGAGCAGGAGCAGAGTGCGTTGATTCCTGGCTCTTTCTGTTTGGAGAGTGAGTGTCTGTGCTTAACATACCTGATTGGTCTGGTTGCTATTCGAGGCATCTACCAAAAAAAAGGCTACAAGCCTACAGACCCTTGCATCATCTGGGACAAGACTGTGGATCACCAAACAGGCCGTGGCCTGCTTTTCTTTTTGAGATTGGTGCTAACATTTTGCTTCAGGTGAGAGAAGAAGCAAAGGAGTATTTAATCCCAACAGAGTGAAGCTGTGGTGAGACCAGCATTAGTAGTAGCCAGGCAGTAGCCATTCATGTGACTCCTCTCTTTTCATCATTCTTGACATGCTAATTATTTGTTTTCAGTAAGTACTGCTTGATTTGTTTCTAACTTCAGAATATCTGCCCAAATACTTTGTCCTTAAATTTTCAGGGTCTGTGCATTAGTCTCCTCTCAAGTGTTTGGCAGTGCTCTGTACATACTCAGATACATTGAGTGACATTTTTCCTGTAAAAGCACAATTGAAATTTCTCCAATATCTAGTTGCACACAGGACAACTAGTGTGCAGTGACAAGCACTGTCCACATAGTTACAAACCAGATACTCCTGACAGTGATTGATATTCTCATTCCAACAGTCTAATCAATAAAAAAGGGTCTGTTGCCATGGATATGAACTTTCCTACTGTCTCCATTACCAGCTTGGTGGCTATGGGTATCTTGAAGCAATGTAGAAATTGCCTCATGTTTACTGACAACCAGTTAATTCTCAAACTGATAAGGTATGTGAGAGATGTATTTACACAATGTCACCGGAGTCAAAGCTCTCACATAAAAGTACTCCTGATGTCAATAAGGTTGTCAGTAGTACAAATGCTACACCCATCACTCACAATTCAAAGCAGACATATAGACCCGCATATACTGAGGCACTTACATGTAACCTTCCTAAACCACAAAGACCTCCAAGACAAAGTACACATAAGAAATACTCACAGCAGTCCCAAACGTACTCTTCCAAAACAACACCCACATCAACAGATAGAGCTACATCTCATGGAGCCTCTACCTCTAAGCCCATAAGGCAAGTCACCACACAATCCAACATTCTAGTCATTGGAGACTCCATTGTGAGACACACTGATGACCATCTCACCAGGCTGAATAAGGAAAAAGTTACTGTCAGTTGCTTATCAGGGGCTAGGATCCATCACATTATGCATGCACTCAGGTCACTGGATCTCAATTGCCAATATGACTCAGTCATAGTCCATGTGGAGTAAATGACCTGAGATGTACCGCCCTGGACTATATGAAGAGAGACATCATAGAGCTTTCGGAATGTGTGTCTCAGGCCATGATGAGCCTAGCATCGAGCAGCATTTTATCCTCTCCAAGGACGATAGCACAATACGGACAAAAGATGATTGAATTTAATAATTGGCTTAGTTTCTGGTGTCATTCTAAGGGGGTACAATATTTGTCAGTATGGAAGGAAATGGTCAACAGACCACACTGCTTTGCCAGGGATGGTCTGCACCTCTCCCCTCAAGGCTTTCAAATATTAGCTAAAACATTGTTTTCACCCATAGTGCCTTTTTTAGGCAATGTCAAACTGAAAGTACTTCCAGCATAGCAAATCAAAAACAAGAAAATCTAAAGATATTACTGCTCAGTGCTAGAACCCTAAACAAAAAAATCCACTCCCTGGAAGCTCTCTTTACCCTAGAGAATGCTGATGTCTGTGCACTCTCAGAGACGTGGTTTAAAGTAGAGGACAGCACACCAACAGTGCAGGGTTATAATCCCTTCCACACATTTAAACCAGCTACTTCACAGGCAGGGACTAAAGGTGGAGGTCAGAACCACCAAACATGAAAGAAAAGATTTTCAAACAACAAAGCCAATAATAAATCCGTAAATAAAAGCACAAAACCTCTCTAGTGCCTCAGCATTAAGCCTTCGAGGAGATAACAATGGTAAAAAAGAACACCTCTTATAAAGAAGCATCAATTAAGAAAAATGAAGCAACTGAACAAATAAGACAATTAAATAATATAATATAATTAATTCTCTATAATAGGTATTTCCAATTGCATCCCTGGTTAAGTCCACCAGGTGTCAGAGTATTATATGTCAGGATAAAAACAGTTTCTTTAAACAATAACTTATTTTTCAAACAAGTTATATTTGTTGCTTTAATTTGTTCAAGAATGCAACCTCTTAATTCTGAATAAACTCCCCCATGTACAGAATTAAAATGAGAAGCAATGGGACTTTCTTTCTTGTTATTTTTAATGCCACAAATGTGTTCCTGCAATCTAACCTTAAATGACCTTTTACTCTCATCTATATAAAAAAGGTTGCAGGGACACTTAAGTGCATAAACTATACCCATAGTATTACAAGTAAACTCTGCTAACGGTTTAAATTTTGAACCATTAATTTTATCAAAAACCTAGTAACATAGGAACTAAAGGTGGAGGTGTCTCTATTTACATCAAAAATAAATATTCTTCAAGGCTGGTCAAACAGGACAATGCACTTTAGCTGCATCATGTTCAAATCACCATAGGTAAAATCCAATACCACTTCCTTGCAAGTTATAAGTCCCCCTCTATGACCCAGGAAACCCTTATCATGTATTTAAACTTATTAGAAACACTAACTATCCAACCCAATACCATATTCATGGGTGAATTTAATTATCCCACTATTAACTGGGAATCCTATATGATATCAAATGTACATGCACAGAGATTCCTGGATTTTGTAAACAAGTCCTCACTAATATCGGAGAGTGCTGTACACCCCCTACTGTAATCTCTTCCCTGGTAAGGTCAGACCAGAAAATGGTCTCATTTGAAGCAAAATAAAACCTGGACCCCCAGTTAACCTGGGGATATTCAGGAACTATTCTAAGTCTAACTTCCTGCTATTAAGTGAGAACCTGGCAAATTTTCAAGCCCTATAAACCCTGAGAACACTTCTGCATATGCAGAATTGTTCACAGAAACCATGTACAAGCATGTTAATAGCTGTATAGAGGCAGGTATACCCACCACGAAGAAGTACAGAACTAACTCAAAAGACAAGCCACCCTGGTGGCATCCCAATATCAGTTGGATGTATAACAGAAGGAAGAAAATTATGGCAAAAATTAGGAGGTGCAGCACCCAGCAGGATAAAAGAAGTCTAATTAAACTAAACAAACAACTCAGAGGACAAATAACGTCTAGCAAGGCCAAATTTGAGGGAAGTTTGGCCTCCCAGGCCAAGGATAACCACAAAGCATTCTTTAGCTATGACAGCAACCTCAAAGACAATACACAATTGTATAAACAGCTCATTGTAAATGGAGTCACCTACACTGAGCCATAAGATATAGCAAACCTCCTATCTGATTAATTCAGCTCCAGTTTTACTCCACTCTCCTCCTCAAACTTCCCTCAGGAAATATCAAATATAACTCCTCCTACTATCACTAAGAAACAGGTCCTTAATGCTCATTCTAAGACCAAGAACACTGCATCAATGGGCCCAGACAATATCCCAGGATGCCTTGTAAATAGCAGGAAACATGACCTATCAGGGCCTCTGGAATTACTATTTAACTGTAGCCTCCAAACAAGGCAACAGTCATCCCTCTGCACAAAGGTGGACCACCTACAGACCCTGAAAACTACAGACCCATAAGTCCCACTAATCTTATATGTAAAGCCATGGAAAGAATTATCATGGAGATGATCAACAGAGATCTAGTAAACCTCCAGACACTGAACCCAACCCAGTTTGGTTTTGTAAAGGGCAGATCATGCATACTCAACCTGGTGGACTTCTTTGAGAAGGTCACCAAAGCAATGGATGAGGCCAAAATAATTCACTTTGCCTACATTGACCTGGTCAAGGAATTTGACACAATACCCCACTCAGGCATTGTTGTAAAACTCAAAAGGTTAGGTACAAACCTGTATGTCACCCAGTGGATAGCCAACTGGCACACAGACAGGACCCAGGAAGTTAGAATTGGGGAGTCCACCTCTATAAAGAGGCCAGTCACAAGTGGAGTCCCTAAGGGATCAGTCCTTGGACCACTCTTTTTTGGCATTTACTTCTCAGAAGTCACAACCAACGTCAGTGGTCTCTGGCTGACTAAATTTGCAGATGATTGCAAATTAGGAGCTGTCATTGAATCTCACACTGACACAAATGTTCTCCAAGAGGGGCTGACACAGACAAACAACTGGTGTCAGAGTTATGGACTAAACCTACATGCCAAGAAATGCATAATAGTATCCTTTGGGAAGTCATCCATCTCTGATAACTATCATATTGACAACACACCACTTAGAGTTGACCCAGTAGTCAGGGACTTAGAGACACACATAGATAGTAATCTAGCCTTTGATAATCACGTGTCTACAGTGGTAAGGAAATCATTCTATGTTGCACAACTTATAAACAAAGGTATGGCATCTAAGAACAAGTAAGTAATTGCTCCACTGTATTCAGCATTCATCAGACCTATCATTGAGTACAACCCCTTTGGTATGTACCTATCCAGGCATATCCAACAATTGGAATGTCCACAGAGGTTCCTTACTAAAAGAATGCAGAGCATAAGTAATATGTTCTATGCAGACCTCCTGTGCAGACCGCCTCAAGGCCCTATCCCTGTATTCTGTCTCGTACAGGTTTGCATATCCACAAAACAAACAGTACCAGAATTACACAGTGTAAAGAATTAAACCTTGCCTGTGATATAAATAGGACCTGCTGAAGAGATAGGTATGTATCACAGAGACTACCCCATCTCTGTAACAGGCTCCCCATCCATGTGAAGCAGAGTTCCTCCCTAATAAAATTCAAGTGGAAATTGGACAACTGGATGGGAAAACAGAACTTCATCCCTGGTTTCGCACCTGTGACTCTGATGCAAACAGGTAACTTTTAGATCGTTCATCTCCCAGGCCCATGTTTACACTTATCAAAGGTATCAGAATTCGTCAGAGATTTGGGATGCATGGCTAGGCTTAAAAAGGCCCTTGTGATCATTAGACTAGTAAACACCTATGAACCTATGATATTAATGGCAATCTGACTCGAAAAAGAAACATCAAGCTCAGATCATCGTGCAAGCTAGGAATAGGCCCAAATGACTGGGATGATTTGTTGGGGGGTGGGGTGCCAAAACGAATGCTGGTTCTTTACACAAACATTTTATTGTGTGTTCCAGGTATGGTGAGGAGTCAAAGAAGAAGATGGGCAGTGGACAGAAATGACCGTTCAGGTGGAATGCAGTGGATAGAAGGTAATAAGATAAAAGGATAGAAACTCAGACTTCAGAGAAAGGTAAAACATTATTACTTCATGACAAAAAGATGATAGAAGCATTATTATGGACACCTGCCTAGTGGGTGACCAAAGAGTGGTTTCCTTAATGGAGTAAAATATTGATTTATGTGTTTTATGCATAAAAATGTTGCACACATATTACAGAGAGGAGAGGATACCCTCCAGGCCCACAACAGGCTATCAAGGACATGCCTACGAACCATGGGGAAAGTAAACACAAATCAGTTAATCATGAGTATAAAAAGAAGTATATCTTATAAACAAATAGTAATTCATGCATCCTCCTAGCCAAATATTAAATTAAATATGTTTAAATCACATATTTTCTGTGTAGTGGAAATTTAGTATGTGTGAGCGGGAAGTTTAACTGAATCACTTCCAGGTGGGGTGACAGTTATTGTTGACTTAAGAAGGAGTAAAGTTTGAAAATTGTCATATAGTCTTGCAAAGTTTTGTGTTTCTGGAAAATTATACTGTATGATCAAGTCATGCCTGTAGGCACTGTCCCAGTCTGAACTAATTTCATTATGATTCAGACATAATGTTATAAGTATATGCAGGTAACGTAAAAAAGAACAAAGTGGGAAAACCTGTGATTGTGTCATACTTGTGGCATTATCCCAGGGGGAGGAGGAGCCATGAATTAAGGAGTAAGGAGAAAGTTAATTTGTAGAATCAGTAAGGGGGAGGGGATATTACCTTGTCGCAATAGCCAAGCGGCTATAACTATGCATGTCCAACAACAAATTAGTCTCTATCTTGTCTGGGGCAAGAGGGGACACTGGTTTTCCTTTGTGATGTGTTCAAATACCATAGGAGCCCATCTTCTCAGGAGAAGATAGTAGTTTGGGATAGGAAGGTGTCTATTTCAGTGCATGGAAAATGGGGTGGAGAGCAGGCTCTACATTTAATGCAGTTATGAAATAGATTAAATAACAAACAATATTGCCTTACAGAAGGACTTATACCTAGTTCTAGGACAGTCAGCATTTACCTCAATAGTTACATGTATATGTATATATTGGACACGCTGTTGTAACAGTTAGCATTTTCACCTCAGAGGAAGAGGTTCTCTGGTTCATTTCTTGACTGGGGTGATTTCTTGTGCGGAGTCTGCATGTCCTCCCTGCAGTCATGTGGGTTTCCACTGGTTGCTCCAGTTTCGTCCCCATTCCAAAGACATGCAGTAGGTGGATTGGGCACTCTAAATTGGCTGTAGGTGAGAGAGAGTGTGTGTGTGTGTGTGTGTGTGTGTGTGTGTGTGTGTGTGTGTGTGTGTGTGTGTGTGTGTGTGTGCAAGTTTGTGGTATCAATGAACTACTGTGGCAGGTCTAGCCACCCAGATTGTAAACCTTGGATTGAGATGACTGTCACTGCTAACACCCTGACCACATGTGCAAAATGGGAAAAGGGGTTGAGAATGGATGGATATATATATATATATATATATATATATATATATATATATATATATATATTTATATATATATATATATATATATATATATATATATATATATATATATACATGTACAGTAAATACAGTAAATCCTAGGTGAACTATAATTTCTCAACACAAAATTTAATGTATTATTAATCCATAAGATGTCATTGACTGGCATTCACTGTCTTCAAACAAAAACAAAATAATTCTAAATCTTTTATGTTGAAAAAAACAAATGTTGTCTTCCCTAATGGAGATGAAATGGGCACCACTGGCAAGATTTTGTCTGCATAGTCAATTAATTCTATAGCAACTTGACAATTTTGTTGAATATCAGTGATGTCTGTAAAGTAACCACCTGAACTGCATGTACTTTTAAATAACATTTCCATTCCAACATGGTGCTCCTATGTTTATTCAGACTAATACACAGTAATATAGTGATTAGTATGCTTAATTTTGGAAGCTCTCAATCCAAAGCAAGCCTTATCAGGGAAGAAAGTCTCATACAGGCTGTTTGATTAGCAAAAAAATCCACTGCCTAAACCCCTGTTATGTATAGTGTTTGTCATGTGACTGACACTATTAAGGTGTCATTTAATAAGTATATAAACGGCATGAACATTAGATCGTGAATCCTACTACATTACCATTACCTGCAGCCATAGCAGTGAATAATACATTGCACTGCATCAGCATGTGATATGTGACCTCATAATTAGATTATATAACTGACAGAGGCATAATTATGGTATTAATATTACTTACCCTGTAATGAGCATTATAAAAGCAAAAACATTTATTGTAATTGATGCATTATATCTGTCTGGAGTTTGAGCATAGACTAACTTATTAAAGAATATTTCAATTCTTTGTGTTGTTGCATCAGCTAAGTAAATGCGTGTTCTGTATTTCTTCTTAAAGGGAAGAGTAGCATCTGAAGCATGAATGTTTAGAAAAAACTATTAGACGATTAGTACATTGTTTTAAATTTCATTAATATCAGTTATCATTTTTTTTATAATTATGTCACATATAATCTCACCATGAATGCTGAGATGACATTTGGAAGTAACGCTAAATATAAGCATCTGCATTAATAAACAATCAAGGGATTCTGAAACATTGTGTCCACAATTGTGGCCAAGCCTGTACTATTTACTTTGGGTGTGAGATGAGTCACAATGTTAATAAAACAACAACTTGGCACCAACTATCGTCAGGAAAGCACGGACACGTCATATAAGCTTTCATTCACTTTAATAGACGTGAACTTCTTCAGAATGGCCATCTGCCCATTTAACAATATTATATATCCTTTTCTAAAAGTCACATGTAAAATTTCAATAAAAATTTAAAGAACCAAACAAACAATGATCAATCAAAAAATACATACAAAGGCTCAATTTAAATATATATATAAACTGTTCACTTGAGATAATTAATATAAACTGATAAAAATATCATTATATAAAAAAAATTAATTTACATATATTGTAAGAAACATTTTAAATTGATAACTTCATTTAAGCCTGGCATTATGTCAGCACCTAGACTGATTTGCCATGTGCTTTCCTTACATTCTAATCTGGTTTTAAAATCACCAGAAAATGGATCACAGTCTAGACTATCAATGACTGAAAAAAACAAATTTCTTAAAAGACTGGCATACTTTGGCATGTCTAGCTAAGGCATTTTTATCATCTCCTTTTTTATAGCTAATTGATGTTCATAAATCCTCCTTTTGAAACATCTAACAGTTTTCCCTATATAAAATCCTGTACAGGAAAGGCATTGAGCCGCATAAACAATCAAACTACTATTACAATCATAAAAGCTTTTAGTTCAAATAGTTTTGTTGATGTGTTTAAAGTAAGCAGAAGAAGTGTTACTGACGAACCTACACTGCCTACAATTGTTACATGCATAAGTACCTTTTTTGTGTATTCTTGACCCCCTATTATTGCTTGACATTCTGGGTCCACTTTCCAACAAGCTTTTTAAATTGAAGCCTTTTTGGTAAGTAAAACATGGACTGGAACCGATGGCTTTGATTAAATCCAAATTTCCTAATAATATCTTCCAATTATCTATAATAATACTTCTAATGACCCCTATCTCATTCATGATAGGCAAAGGGAAAGAACAAATATATTTGGTAGCAGTCTTTTCCTCTTGAACATTTAAAGGAACATGATCTAACCCTACATGACCAGACTTTCCTTTCAATATAGGGATGGCCTTAGTGTTTCTAAGAACTACTTCCTCTTCAATTCTCTTAAGCCATCCAGTTTCATAACCTCTATCCATGAAAAAACACTCTATAAATGTTGGACTTGCATTTATCATATGACTATTTGAATGAATGCTTCAACAGTTGTATATACAGAAAAAGTATATTTGCTAATCAGTATTTACACAGTAACAGTTTGCATAAAAAAGGGGTGGTCAAAGGACAAATGATTCGGTTAAGTAGACTTACGTTGGATGACAACATATTTATGAAGGAATTGGTCACATTAGAGTGTTTTTTCATGAATAGAGGTTATGAAACTGGATGGCTTAAGAGAATTGAAGAGGAAGTAGTTCTTAGAAACACTAAGGCCATCCCTATATTGAAAGGAAAAGCTGGTCATATAGGGTTAGATCATGTTCCTTTAAATGTTCAAGAGGAAAAGACTGCTACCAAATATATTTATTCTTTCCCTTTGCCTATCATGAATGAGATAGGGGTCATTAGAAGTATTATTATAGATAATTGGAAGATATTATTAGGAAATTTGGATTTAATCAAAGTTATCGGTTCCAGTCCATGTTTTACTTACAAAAAAGGCTTCAATGTAAAAGGCTTGTTGGAAAGTGGACCCAGAATGTCAAGCAATAATAGGGGGTCAAGAATACACAAAAAAAGGTACTTATGCATGTAACAATTGTAGGCAGTGTGGGTTCGTCAGTAACACTTCTTCTGCTTACTTTAAACACATCAACAAAACTATTTGGACTAAAAGCTTTTATGATTGTAATAGTAGTTTGATTGTTTATGTGGCTCAATGCCTTTCCTGTACAGGATTTTATATAGGGAAAACTGTTAGATGTTTCAAAAGGAGGCTTTATGAACATCAATTAGCTATAAAAAAAGGAGATGATAAAAATGCCTTAGCTAGACATGCCAAAGTATGCCAGTCTTTTAAGAAATTTGTTTTTTCAGTCATTGATAGTGTAGACTGTGATCCATTTTCTGGTGATTTTAAAACCAGATTAGAATGTAAGGAAAGCACTTGGCAAATCAGTCTAGGTGCTGACATAATGCCAGGCTTAAATGAAGTTATCAATTTAAAATGTTTCTTACAATATATGTAAATTCATTTTTTTATATAATGATATTTTTATCAGTTTATATTAATTATCTCAAGTGATCAGTTTATATATATATATTTAAATTGAGCCTTTGTATGTATTTTTTCATTGATCATTGTTCGTTTGGTTCTTTAAATTTTTATTGAAATTTTACATGTGACTTTTAGAAAAGGATATATAATATTGTTAAATGGGCAGATGGTCATTCTGAAGAAGTTCACGTCTATTAAAGTGAATGAAAGCTTATATGAAGTGTCTGTGCTTTCCTGACGATAGTTGGTGCCAACTTGTTGTTTTATTAATTCTGAGTATCAGTTTCAAGTTAATGAGTCACAATATTTGTTCCTCCAGGAATGGGGGACATCCGCAACTGCAGCATAAACCTGCAGCCAGATTGTAGTACGAGTCACTGAAGCAAACACTGAATGTGCATGAGCACCTCAGGGAGTTGTCGCAATCCAGTTGCACAGGTGAGAAAATGATCCTGGCAGTGTTGATAAGTCTGCAGCCATTTGTATGTAGAGAAATGCTCAATAAAATGGAAAATGTTACGGATGGCTAAGGGTGGAGTACGGCTTTCACTGTAGCAGCACAAATGACAAAAATGGCAGAAAAGTGCAAAGGGAATTGTCCATGAATACAGTGGAGAAGATGGTATGACAATGCTTAAATGTAGAATAATATGAAGCATACAAAGGAAAGGTGGGATGCTGTAAAGCAACAATAATGTACCGACCGGTACTAGTCCTGATGATATCAGAATGGAGTATTGAACCTCCACTATAACGTAGATGCTAAAAAAAGAAAATATATCCTCAGTGGACTCGGCCCATCAATCCACATGCTCATATGCTCTCAATAACCCTAGTAATAGGTTGTCTGGGTCACAATAATGGCTTCATCTACCTCCATAACCTGCTTTTCTATAATGAGCATGTATGAGTTTGTTGTTTGCTACCTACAAGTCAGCAATAAACCAGAAAGTTTCTGCTGCAGCTGTAGATCTAACAGTTTAAAATGATCAGTTGGGATGTTTTTCATTTCTCAAAATTATATTCAAAATTTTCACTAAGTAGTAAACAGGAGATAATGATTTTTCCTATGAGCCATAACTCATATTCATAACTGCTGGCTTTATAGCAATTCTATATCAAACTTTCCTTTCCATCTATTTGTCTGAGTAGCTTTGTCCTCGTTTTTTTCTTTTATCTTCATAATTCATCCTCAAGTAATTAATTGTGTGAAACATACAGCAACATTAAGGAGTATAACCAATGAGCTGACTTTTAGAATGATTTGTCATTTAATTTGTTTACTGCAGGAACAGGAAATGCATTAGTGTAGACACTGGCCAAAGCCACACTTATTAGATGGAACTCTGAATGGCACTCAGAGACATAAGGTAAGGATCAACTTTGTTGCCGGTGCAAAGAGAGTTTCCAGTTAATTTAAGAGAAGATTCTCTACATATTTTTCTTTTAACACGTACATTATTATGTTACCTCAGACTTCATTAAACAACATAGGAACATAAAAACTGTACTTGGAAAGTGGTCACTGTGACCATAACAGACCTAGACATATATACATTTTTAAGTACACATGCTTAAAGCTCTTGCCACCTTTTATGAGCACTTAATAGCCCCACCTCACAAATGAAGTAGGGCCAGACTTGGTGACACTCATTTACACTTATATCTACTCCATCTAATCATCAAGACTGACATTTAAGAGACAAAGCAGTACTTTGCCTGGGTCTATCTCAATTTGTTGAAGGACAAAATTGTTGAAACCCATGTAGTCAATGCTGTATGGTTGACAATTTTGTTTGCCAACTATTCTGACTGAGAACATGCTACATTAGTGATCAGGGAATTTGCCCTTTTCCCCACTGTAGTGTGATCTCATAACTGGTATAAATAATTAACAGGGGGTGTAGGGGTTGCAGGTTAGCTTGCTCCACTGCAAAAAAGTTTGTGTTGTTTGTGGGTGTTTTGTGGTATTATGTTAGTTTTTTGATTAACTGCGTTGTCAACCATATGGTCTCAACCAACTGGTTTTCAACAAGGTGGTTTTTCGATAAACTGACATAGATCCCTTTACTTCACTTGTAGTGGTGACGTATTAGGGACCTATCCTTCCAGTGAATCTTGTTTACTTATTTGGTGTAAAGTTAACTCCTTAGTAGGGGTCTTTGCAGAGCTACTTAACTTTGTGAGGGAACTGGAGAGCAAATAAGATTGGGTCTGTCATGACTTGCAAAGCAAAAGATGAGACACCTATAGCAACTGATAGACTATTCTATATAAGGAGAACTGTAATAATCTATAGGCATAGTAAAAGGATTTAAGGTCTTTTAATGTTTTTTTTAACTGTTGGGCCTTTTCAGTTGATAACATGCTTGGATTTGTAGGTTCATAGGAAGTTACTAGGCTAGCAGCTCTAGAACCTTTACAAGCCTAGCCATTTTAATCCAAATTATCCCTGTTTGTTCTTTTCTGGGTAGCTCACAGAATGAATTTAAAAACAGAGTGGGTCTGTGATTAACACCTGCTACCCCTGTCCATGAGGGACATGGGTGCCAGCCTAGGGGTGAATTTGTGGTCTCCCATCCGATTATCTCTGTAGAGTTTGAATAGGGTCAGTGAGGAGCTCTGTTTTACGTGAATAGGGAGTCTATTCCAGAGAAGCAGCAGTCTGTGGGAGACATATCTGTCTCTCCAGCATGATCTGTTAATGTTACAAGCTAGGCTGAAATCCTTAGTGAGTGACTCTTATACCATTTGATTTATGGATGCAGCATTTCCATGAGAGCAGGGTTGGAGCTTGTCCTATAGGCCAGGCACAAGTCATACATACCAAAGGGAGCATTATATTCAATGTTGGATCTGAAAAAGGAAGTGCGCACTGGCAAGATGGCTTGTTTGGCTCTTGAAGATATTCCCTTAGAATGTAACTACTCCATTTAGAAGGATTTCTAAACTATGGTTGATACATTATGATCAAATAGGACTGACTTGCCCACATTAAGTACTTATGTCTCTTATGACCATTTATAGCAAATGAGGTATAAACAGCTTTTTTTTTACTGAACACTACTATGCTGCACATTTTTGCACTTAGTCTGAAACCTTTTTCATATTCTACATAGTCTAACAATTTTTGAAGAAGTTTAATATCAGTGGGTGATTGGATAACAGTAATTAGCTCACGGTCATCATCAAACTTTGTCAACTACACTTCAGGAATACTGGCTCAGATATCTGCAAAAATGCCAAACAGGAGAGGGCCTAACACCGATCACAGTGGTACTACACAAGTTACAATGTTATGTTCAGTGAGGGTAAGGCAGTTTTTAATCCCGTGGACAATGCAGGGGGTTACGTTAAGTATGTCTACTTTTTCAATAATACCAGTATGAGGGATCGTGTCAAAAGCCTTGGCTATGTCAAGATAACCAGTGTGCACAGTGTGACCACTCTCCACATCCCCTGTTTTCTTTTCAAAAAGGATTACTAGGTTCAGGAGACAGGACCTGTGCTTCAAAAACCCAGACTGAGTGGAGTCTAGATTAAGTTGCCTATGTCTGCATAAATGAGGTCTGCTATGATACAGTCCAGGGCTTGGCATGTAAGGCTGGTAATGCTGGTGGGTTTGTAATTACCTGTGTTAGTAGAGTGGCCACCCTTGTGTAGTGGCCTCACAGTTGTTGGTCTTCAGGCATCAGGGACAAACCTTGTGGATAGGATGAGGCTGAAAAGTTTAGGGAGAAGTTCATATACTATACACCTGACATTGAGAAGAATGCAATCCTATTTGTTATTCAGTCCTGTAGAACCATTATTTTTACCCTTTGCAGGAATTCTAACACTTGTTTTGAGGTGATTTCAAGCAAATGTAAATTTTCAGGGATAGTAGGCACAAAAATGTAGGTAGATATTGTAAAATTAGTACTAAGTTTTTTTGCTAGTATATTGGTTATATCCTTGAGACTGGAATGCTTGCATATCTCTCAACTTCTTAGCACAAGAAATATGGATAAAGCCAAAAATAATGTGAGGACAAAGGTCTATAAGAGGGACAGAGTTTAAACATTGCTCTTTCTAAACTTTAAAAGTTGTTAAAATAACTGGATTTGTATTACCATACATTTTCTGAAGGATATGAAGTCTGAAACTCAAATGTACGTCATTAGTTATTGAACTCAATCTTTAGTAATTTGCCAGAAGACTCTACATTTTGCAAAAAAACAGAATGAGACAAAAATATGTGCATTCTGTGAAAATCTGGACAGTTGAGAGGCATGAATAGGTGATATTGTTATGTATGAACGCAATACATTCCTGAACATTATTCCTTAATTTTCTGATATTAATGAAAAGAAATATTTAAAATTCCATTGTTATCTGTAGCAATGTTAAGTTCATGCTTTGTTTTACATTTTCTACTGCTGCTCTTAAGTTGCTTGCTGGTGTGCCTAAGTCTAATCTTGGGTAGGGGTAGCTATTTTTACACCTTTTCTTTATTTTCCTTCCTTTGTTATTCAGCTTATTAATTAATATAAGATCTCCATCAGGGATGTTTATTTCTGAATTCACCTTTATATTTAAAGTGGATGGGTAAAGACCTTTGCCATTTAGATACTAAAAATTGGAGGTGAATGTGGCAGCCTTCTCAGTTGGGCCCATTTGCTGAGGATTGCTGGGAAATTTGTGTAAATCATCTACAAGCTAAAGTAGGTTTGCCCTGGAGAAGTCCCTAATGATGGTCTCATATGGTGGGGAAGTAATATTAAGCTGGATTTAGCAAGGGATGAGGAGATGCAGTGTGGAGTTTGGGTGAGGGTTAGGTTGATAGGGACCAGTCAAGGATATTAAGGCCTCTGGAGGGTAGTAATACAATTTTCTGCAGTGCACTGGCATTAACAATGAGTTTTCAGTCTGTTATGGACTGATGAGTCATCTGCTTTCTTCTATGGCATAAAGGCAGCACTTTTCTAATTTGAAATGTGAGATGGTGAGTTATGACGTTTTGCCAGGCCCTCCTTTCAGACATGTATAGTTTGAACTTTAGACTTGTTTATATAGGCTTACAATTTACTAAGCTATTTCATCTTGAATTTTGGAATCAGGTGATTAATTCTGGAAACTGTTCTATTTTTACCACCATCTCAAATGTCCAGTTGTATAACTTCTGAAATACATAGTGAGCAGGATTCCCATATTGTCATTTCTCTAGTTGGTCCTGAAATAAGCTCGTTCTCAGTCAGATCTGTTTACTTGAATAAATTAACTTCACTGAGTGACGATCAGCATATTATGGCAACTGTAGTGGCAACCCTGGATTTGAATACAGCTCAGCACATTAAAGTCAATTATTGGTCTGCCAATCCTATTAGTTTTTTAATCAGTAAAAGTCGCACAGATAATAAAAGCAAATCTTAAAGTGTTACAGAGAATTCTGAATAAGACATGGAACAAAGAAACGTTGTTTATTTTTATTTTTATGGTTTACTGACTCCATATTCCTAAAAACAGGAATAAAAATGTAGGTTGCTAGTTTGTAATCCATTCTTCTATGATTTTTCCTTTTCTGTTATCCACTTATATCATCAGAATGTAAAGGGAAGGAAAACAGTTAAATTACAAATGCTGTGTCTAGGAATACGTCTCAGTCTACGTTCCTTTCTTTGAATCTGACCAGGACTTAGGGTATAATGCAAACTTCTTACTATTATGTCTGATAGACTCTGAAAAGAAACAGAAATAATGCAGTAACGCTTGACCCCTGCTCCTTTACACACAATAAGCAAAAGTGAACTGGTATGCAGAAGTCAAAGTTCTTAACGGCTCCTCTGGCTTCCCCTATGCCCTGTCTTTGTTCTATTGAGCTGAATCATTCCTTGTTTTGCCTGCATTACTTATTAATTTAAGATGCAGAGAACAAGTAGTGAGTAAGTATACATGCAAACTTCTAGCACATGATTATACAATGTAAGAAAAATATTATTTCCCATGAAAAAGTCTATTTGCTGAGTGGTAAGTGAGGTTAATGTGAATGTTAAAATTTTGCTGCATTATGTTTAAATTGGCTTCATACCATATTTCTTTTCTTTTCAAATATTGCTATTTTTATTTATCTATTGCTTTCATTTGAATTGCTTCATATTACAATGGACCTTAGTACAACATTCTGAAACTTATCATTCCATCTTGCTTTTTCAGACTTTATTTCCTTCTCATATTTAAGATGTTAGAACCTTTTTAACTATCAAATATTCAAGTGACATTTTGTAATTCTACTAAACTGCTCATGGTTTAAAAGAATTAGTTGGTTTTAATTTTGTTTTTGATAAAATGTGTATTTTAAAACTTGAAAATACAGCTAATCTGTGATAGTTCATAAATAATGTGTTATTCTGTGTGATAACTAAAAGAATGATTCTAACAAAGATAACCTAATAGACATTTTTTTTCATTCATTCCTCACTTTGCATTCTGTCCTACTAGGGTTGTACTTCTTTTGTTTAAAAGTCATTTCTAACATTTTCAACACTCTAAGCATTGTGATGCCTTAACAATATCAAAAACAATAAGCCTCTGACTAAGAAAAATTGATACTTTCATTTATCTATGAATTGTGCCTTTTACAACTACCTCCATTTATATGCAAATTTAGATGTTGTCCACCAAAGGTATTTCCACAGACAGACAAGGAGAAGACAAAACCTTTAATCTTAATTTGTCAATGAAGGAGATCTTCTTTTCAGAGGTGACATGTCATTTTTCTCAGCATAACATTTAATCCTGCATGGCACTTTGACACAGCATTTAAAATTTAGTCTGTACAGATAAACAGCACTTTTGTCTATTCTAATAAAGATTGTATGTTACTTAATTTAGATAGTATTTTAATATAGCCTTAAGCATGCAAATGCTTAATGGGAAAGATTGAAAGCAAAATAAGAACGGGACAGCAGAGGATAAGATGGATAGACAGCATTACTGAAGTAATGAATATGAATTTGCAAGAATTTAAAGAAGCAGTTGGTGACAGACAGGTCTGGTGTGCCAAAGTCCTTGAGGTCATGAATAGTTGGTCTTGACAAAATGACTAAATAAGAACAATCACCATGTAAATACCAATTATCATTTTACATTGGCTGTTTTATCTTAACAACAGGCAAATTTTCAGTCTTATACATAATGATCAAGGAAAAAAGAGTGGGAATCCCTGTAAAATTAATTTTGTTTATTTACAAGCAAGTACACTGTTTCACAGAGAAAGGATGAATTAAAAACTCATGTATTCAGTAGTCTTCATATACACATTCAGTTTCAGAGTTAAAAATAAAGTTAAAAGAAAAGGCATGGCCAAAAAAAAAAAATCAGTCACAGAGTTAAAAGAAAGACATGAAAAAAAACTTAATTTGAACAATACTGAGAACGCTTCTTTTTAAATTGATATACCTGTTGTTTTTTTTTTCAGAAAAAAAAATATTTTAGCTGGTAAATTATTTGGGAAAGAGAAACATTAGGTGCACAGCTTCATACAAGTTTAAAAATTACAAATGTCAAATTTACTGAAAACATACAATGATGTCATACATACCACAGATGGAACATTTGAATTGGGTTAATTTTCTAGATTTATATTTGAGAATGAAAACAAATATAGTTTTAGAATTACAGTAAAAATGTTTGTGACATTATTCTTTAATAAGTGTTCGCTACTATACACTGTTCTCGATATGTACATCTGACAAAATGGGACTGTGAAGACGTGCCTTAAGTAATCTCAAATATATAGCTAAAGCTCGTCACATGGTGCTGCAGAAAAAAAAAAAAACTACTTGCAATAAGTTTAGTTGCTAAATAATTTCTGCTTAGTTTTTAAATAGTTCACTGTACTACTTGTAAATTATGTATTTTTCCAGAATGGCTAGCAGAAAGTTTCTTGAAACCTTTAAAACCAGGAATAGCAAAATTACTGTTCAGATGTAGTTTAACTTTCATACATCATTCATTTATGTGCTCATATGTCAATTTTTGTTCTTCTACTACAAAAAGTAGTAATTATTATTATTACTATTATTACTAACTGTGAGAGGTAAAACATTTTGATTGTGTATTAACTGTGTCTGCATTATAACCATCAAATTCATAGGTAAAGATGATACCCTGGATAATGCTTTAGTTAAGTGAGTTCGAACATTGATCTGTATGGACCCATTTCAGGCTCAGCTCAGGATTATTTTCTGGCTAAATGAATTGCTCAGGTTCTCACACTAACAATAATGTAAACTGTAGAAATCAGTCCAAGGAATGCAGCAGCATAGGGGTAAATTTCTGCCAAAATGTCATGCAGCAAATAAATCCTCTTTCCTCTCAGTTTAAAATAATCCATTACTTTCAGCCTTTGTATACTTTGAAATAAGAACGGTGCTGCACAGTAGTTGTTTCATTGTGTCTGCAATCCACGCAGTAAATTGTGAGATTCCAGAAGGAAATATTTGCAGTGTAACATGCCATGCCAAACACTTGACACACTTGCAATTCTGTAAACAAGGGTTTTGCTACTTCTCAGCTGGTTTATATTAATGAAGATGGCCCAGTTCAAAAGGTGAATTAAGCTCAGAATGTTGCAGTTCTTCAGAGCTTTCCATTGTTAATGCATGCATATTTAAAACCAAAAGTCATCAGAGTAGCCCATTCAAGTCTTTGTTAAGGCATTCATGCATCTTAGACCATGGTAGCATGGGCAATAAAAGTTGGAAAGTCACACTACATGCAGTACCAAGTCTTACATACAGATGGGGCTGTACTGTTAGAACAGAGTATCTAGTGGAAGTGGCTAAGGACATTGTGTATATGTGCTGGCAATAAGACTTGCAAATTATTCACATTTTAAAATGGAGGTGACTCAAATAAATTACTTCATCACAACCTGTGAATTAAAGCCTCAGAGTTGGTATATATATATATATATATATATATATATATATATATATATATATATATATATATATATACTTATGGCTTAGGTGGGTTCAATTTAGTGAGATGTTCATCTGTTGTGCTGCAGGGCAAGTATTTCATTGCCTTTGGTAAATTCAGCAAATCACGGAAGCGATTTTTGCTGAATAGGGGTCGATGATTAAGTGTTTGCTGAAATTCACTTTCAACGAACTAATATAGACCCAGTAGTAGAGGTTCTCCACTGTTCTAACCCAGTCATTGTGGAATACAGCCAAACAGTTTGTGTTCTTAACTGTTCCTTTTGTTTGCTTAAAGTTTATTTCCTATCAGGCTCATAAAACACCTTTTGTGTTATGTTAGCTATTTTATATATAAAAGGGTGCAGTAAAATATTATGCATTAAATATTTTAGAATAATTTAAAGCACACTATGGAAAAATGAGCTATGTCTTGCATCTCATCCATCTTCAGCTTGATATATTATAGAAAACTGTAAGTAGCCTTTGCTGAGTATAAATCTAAGCAATATGTGCAGCTAGCCAGTACAATTTAGATTTTTTTTTTAATTCACCTGAGTTTAATTCAATAAAATAATAATAATAATTGTAAATATATACTTTTTGTCTGATACCACATCTTTGACAGCTATCGTTACCCAGCAGGCTGATACAGAGGAGTAAGGAATCTCATCTTTTATCCTGGGAATCTGCTACTGTCAATTTATCACAGACAATGTAAGAACGTGAATAAAGGGAACATAACAGAAAAACAGAAAATGGTATATATTATTAATAATAATAATAATAATGATGAGATATATTTATATATAACAATAATATCACTAAATGTATATATATATATACTATTAAATGTGCAATGGTCAGAATGCTGAACCAAAATACATCATATACACTACAGTGAATGGGTAGTGTAGCTCTAGTATCGGAGTTCGGCATTGTGCACGGAGATCGTGTTTCAGTGAGGAACAGGGAATTAGCTCATTTCCTCACTGTAGTGTGATCTTGGAGTTGGTATATTTAATTTCCAAGAGCTGTGGGGGGTGTAGGGGGGCATTGCCACCCCTGCAAAATAGTACAATTAATGTACAATGGACTGCAGAGTGTAATGGTACATTAAGATGCATAGCATGAGTGACTGACGTTACCTCCTGCTATGTTAAATACATCGAACAACAAATGTTGATGTATTCATTTTCACCATGGCTGCTGTTTCAAAGTTTCAAATTCAGCATTTCTGGTTGACCATTGTGACCAGTCGATGAATGCAGTTTCAGAATTTTAAGAGTAAACCATATCTATCTATATACATATATATATATATATATATATATATATATATATATATATATATATATATACAAACTCATCTCTGGTATGTCTGATATTTATACTGTAAGGTGCTTTTTGAATTCCTCCTATATTGTTACAGCTTGCTTAATTTTAGCTACTGTTCTGGTGTAATTTCTGATGTGTTTTAACAATGGACTTTGCTCATCCAAAAAAGTCCCAAACCTCTTTAGATATTTTAAACAGATCTCCTGCCTAGACTGTAACATTTCTATGCATCATAACGCATAGGACTGCTTTGTTTAATGTACAGAAGCCTCTGGGCTGACTTGGGTAGCTTCAGGAACTATGGTGCCTTCATAATGCAGTTCACTAACACTGAATGTTATCAGATGACATTGTCTGTGTTTAGTAATTCCAGCAATCATAGAGCAGCAGATGCATCTGTCCCCAGAGCAGCTGACTTAAACACTGTAGTGAAAATAACCAAGCTGTCACAAATTAAATACAATGACAGCATGTATCTTAGTTGATTTTATAGAATTAGTGCAGTATGGCAAGACATCTATACTAGAATAAGTCAATCACCTGTTTATAGCTCTCAACTACTTTCTAATGTTAGAAGACATTGCCTGCAAGGAAGTTATTAATAGCTTTTTATCAGTATAGTACCTCTGTCAGTATATGCCTTCCATGACTGTATGTGAGAGTCACATGTTATTCTGTACCGAAATGCCAATTCACCATACTTTGGGAACTTTTCTTCTTTGATCATCAACTGAAACAGACAGTGGTCATTTGAAATCATTGCTAAAGCTTGAATACATTTCAATAAACAAGTTTAGTACATCATTTTCTATCATAACGAGGCTATAGTTCATGGAGTATGTTGCTCCATATAAAATACGTTATGCGGACCTTATCACTCCACCCATTTTTCTCTCCTTATTATGCATTTTTGATTCCATTTTAATATAAATACTCTCTTAGACTTGGGCCAGATTGCACAAGAAAGATACAAGCTAGTGTAGCATGCTGTAGGAAGACATAAGCCCATCAGTGGTGGATGCAATTTCATAATGTATGCTAAAACAAGGCCAACTAATTATCTATTCAGCACAGGCTAATCAAGGACTCTGCACATGCCCACCAGATTCCAAAACACAGTGGGGGCACCCTACACAATTTAAATGTGATACATTATTTCTCAGTCAAATTTCTGACAGCACTCACCAGAGGCCATATGCATTGAATATGAAACAACTATATTCTGCAAATTCCTAGGGAATTCTGCAGATTCCACAAATATAACTTAAAAAAAATGCAACCCACATTTAATGCACTACAGCAGGCTGGGGTACTGCAAGCCATAATAGAGGACAAGCTGCAATGGTGTTCAGAAGGCAGCCATCCAGGTGCTGAGCCAGGCAGCTCTTTGAAGAGGAAATAATAGATAGATACAGATTATTAGACAGAAATCTGGTGCAGGATTTGTGCAGGGAATGTGAACCCACATGTATCCCCGCAGTCTGTGGGCTAATCCAGTACCAGTAGAAACAATGTGTGCCTGAGACTGAGTGTACTGGCTTCTGTGACATTTCAGCAGCATACGGGAGATGCCATAGCAATGTCCCAGACAGCTGTCATTCACATTCTCACACAGTTCCTGGCAAAAATATGCACTAAGGTTGATGAATATATGCACATCCCAACAATAACCATGGAGCTCAGAACTGCCATGGAGCAGTTCTTTGCCCTAGCCAACTTACCCCATGTCCTCAGTGCAATAGACTGCATCTATGTCCCATTCAAAACCCCAGCTGTATCTGATGCTGAATGGTGCAACAATAGAAAGGGGTGGCTATTGCTCAGTTGTCAGGTGGTGTGCTCTGCAGATGGCAATATTACTAATATTATGGCAACACAACGCAATAGTGGGCATGATGCAGCAATGTGGAAGGAAAGTGCCCTGAGGTCTACTTTCCAAAATGGTGAAAGAGCAGAGAGGCTCCTGCTAGGTAACTACATGACCACTGGTATATGTTAAGCAGTAGCCAGACAGTGCAACAGGAAGCAAGATGAACAAATATTCATTCTCATCTCTCTTAGAACAGCTGACTGTGGTTATTCACTGGAAACTTGGCTAATTACACGATATAGAGACCCATCAACCCCTCCCAAGGATACTTACAACAGAGCACACACAACTACATGGAACACCATCAAGCATGTGTTTGGCATGCAGAAATCAAGTTTCAGATGTCTAGACTCATCAAGGTTGCATTACAACACACCAGAAAAGACATCCCAGATGGTCACCTTGTCTGATATGCTGACCAACATGATAACATCAAAATATGGGATCTTCCAGTCACAAGTGTGGGTAACTTACCCCAAGTACCTCAGATGTCTGATGTTGAGCTATCAGAGCTGATATAGGGTGATCAGGAGGACACACGGTTAAGAAGAAGTAAGCATGGGCAATGGAGGATTCTGCTTTATGTCCTAGCTCACACAACATAGGGGCATCTAACACACATCTTTGAGACATGACATGCTACCCATGGAAATGTACAGAGGCTAAACAGTGATTCTCAAATGTTGCCCCACAACAGCAGCACAGAGCAAAACTAATGGAGAGAAATGATTAGTTGTCCACACTGAACATCATACACAACAGAGGCATATGATATACCTCTAAAACATGTATACAACACTCAGCTAGGAGCACATCTGGATATATATATATATATATATATATATATATATATATATATATATATATATATATATATATAGAGGATACTTCACCACAGAGAGTCTCCTTGGGAAGTATATTAGCAAAGAGGACTATACAGGCAAATGTATGGCATGCATGAGGAGTACACAACAGAACATGTAATAGTACAGGTATGATATCATCATACAAATAACTTGCATAGGAAAGCGGCAGTAAAATTGTCAGCAGCATAAAAATTGTAGGTCCATGCAGTGTATGAGAATGTATCAGCACAAACATTAACAAAAAGCAAGGCTATACATTAATACTGATGTGTCACTCATGGCATTGTGTGATGTGTAACAGTGTGGTAAAAGGCAGTAAACAGCATATAGCAACTTGAGTAATTACAAACATCCCATAGACTAGCCAAAATGATAAAAAAAGCCTCACATCCCATCTATGACATGGAATGGCACACATAAGGCAAAGCTTTGATGTTCAGGTTATTAATGAAACATAGCTATATATATATATATATATATATATGTGTGTGTGTGTGTGTGTGTGTGTGTGTGTGTGTGTGTGTGTTTGTGTGTTATCACACATAGGAACTACAGGTCAGCATGGGGATACAAAATGGAAATAGGTCCAGAGACGTGCAGTGAGTGCTGAGAGTGAGGTATGTGGAATACCATATTAATATACCATAAATAACACAGGTATACATATGGAGACATACCTGTGTATGTGGAAGTGATACACAAAGAAATGTGTAATACAGTAATCAATGCTGAATATATAAGATATGCTATTAGACATGTAAATATGTGCTATATGTTAATTATAAAGAGATGCATGGAAATTCTTATACAGAGCATTGCTGTTATCAGTAATTGAACTAACATATATTATCGATAAATAAGTACAACATAGCACAGCTAGAAGTCACCTATGTCAGAAAAAAATAACAAGAAAATCCGTGTGGCATCAGACATTTGAAAAAACACCTACAGACTGGTTAGTCAGTGGTCAGCACAGCAGTGATCATTGCCATAGGGTCAGAATGACACAACAGGACACACATTGGATATACTGTTAGCATTACACTAACACAGTCTAGGACACCAACACTGATGGCTCACACTGCAATCTTGGCTGTTCCTGCCACATCCAGAAGCACTTAGCCCAAGGAGCTGTACAACATGGTGCACTAGCATAGGATCATAGGAGGTTACTAGGATAATGGCCCCAGGGTCCTTACAAGCATAACCAAGTTCAACCCGTCTTACCAAGGGTGTCTTGTTCAAGGAGACATGAAAATCAGAACCTATTGCCCCTGTCCATTTTAAGAAACTGTGTGGGTAGGAGCAATAGCGTGATGTGTCTGTCTACACATGACTGCTGGGCTCACAGTTGAGTGACCAGCAGCAGATGTGCATGTATATTGCAGCACAGACATTGGGTCTTATGACAGGTGCTCTGCTTCTTTCCACTGATGGTAATCTGCTCAATACTGTTAGGACATGTAACACCTAGTTCATACACTAGCATTATTATGACAAGGTTTTCAACAGTGGATGCAACAGATACCACATTGTTATACTGTGCAGCCAATTCTGCCATGACCTCTCCATATCTGTGCTCCTGACCTTCATGTAACACATGCAGCTGGTGTGCTACACAATAGGTGGCACGGGCAAGTGCAAGCAGGTCAGAGCTATGATGTCACTGTGAATGTTCATTATTATATACTAGTGCGTGAACACCTTCTGACATGCATCCATGGACATCAGCTACACTCCCATGTGTAGTCCAATGTAAAGTAGTAGTCCATTATGGGGGAGAGTCACCTACATTATCAAATTCTGTACGGGACAGTGGTTCATGGTCTTCATCATCAGTAGCATAGCTAGGGTGGGTAGATAGTGGCAACTGCCCTGGGTGTAATGTGTTGGGGGGTGTGCCTTCAGCCAATCTTAATCTCTCTTTAAGGCAATACCAGCTTTTAAAAGCCAGCATTACATTTGCTGCCAAACCTAAAACCGTAGAACTTTTAGTGTGGCCTAAACTGCAGTTTGGTACAGTTTGAAAATAAAAAATAAAAAATCTCTCTTTTTTTTTTTAAACTAAAACCTGATCACTATAGCGCTCCATGCAAGCAGGATATAAAATGGAACAAGCAGTTTGATACAGTTTATAAGTTAATATTAGACTAACCACCTGAAAGGTCATTTAAAGCCTAACCAATAACCCATAGTCGGAAGCAAACCCTGGTCCCTGTGTCTCTGAGGTAAGGATCTTAACCATTATGCAAACCCAACCTCCTTTTTAACTAAAATGTGTTGAAGGAGGGTCGAAGCAGGGCACAGGGATGGGATCCGAATGACTTGGCCAGGAAGGAGGGGTGTTTGTTATCATCTGGTCACCTGTTGCATGTGGAAAAGATGGGGGAGGGGGATGTGATTGTAATAAGCTTATTGCTACAATGTACAATGTAGCACTTGACTTAATACAGTACAGTGCTATTTTTTTTCTTTTTTCCTTTTTTTTGATCTTAAGAGGAGGAGTTGCGGTTGGATGTAACTTTAATAAATGATCAGCTTAATACAATAAAGTGTTTTTTTTTTTGGTTTCCTGAGAGGGTGGGATGGTAGTTGAGCCCACAATAGTTCTGATCATCATCATGTCCATCATCTGATGTCCCCAAGTCATCATAAAGGCTGGCCATGTTATTCTCCCTATCAGATGGTAAACCATGATGTGCACCATGCAGCACATGTGTCCTTCAGAGCCAGGCAATGAACCCAGTGCAGTGGCCTGTGTAACACTGGACACACTATTAGAGTGAGACACCTCACATTCCACCTCAGGATCAGTGGATGAGTTACTGGAGAAGAAAGGTAGGTGATGTGTTGCAAAAAAGAGATAGATGACACATGTCGCACATATCCATTGAAGTCGAAAGATGCAGCGCAATGCCTGTGTTTGGACAACTATATCAAAGCACTGCTAATGATTACCTGGACTTACCTGGTCATCATGCCTGTGGGTGCTTTAGGGACACTGCATAACAGAGATATGCCATTTCAGTTAGAACTCAATGACATATGATTGATAATGTCATTACAATGAATAAAATCTACCTGACATGTCCTTCTCTGACTCCACTGCTGATGGTAAAGGTTGAAATGACACTGTCATGTAAAAAAAAACATGTGCACCACTCAGTAGTTAGCACATACAAGGCTAAGCACATACAAGGCATTATGTAACATTAAACCTGAGGTGTACCACACAGCAATTACGATATACATATACTGGATGGGCAGTGGTGATGTTCTGATTGCAGGTTTCCTATGCAGGTGAACAAGACCACATTAGTCATAAAGGGTGCATATGTAATTATCAATAGTGAACAGTAACAAACATCTGCCAGGTATGTCACCCCTTGTTGGGGATTGTATCATATGACATTAACTGGATCCTGTAGTATAAAATGGCATAAAAACAACCATGTGAGCATAATTCATATTCATAATAGGAGGTAGAGGCAGACAAATACTATGGATCACAGTAAAATGGACACTCTTACACAACAAATGGTGCACACATTGCGCAGCTGTATCTGTATAGGGAAGAAGCCAACGTTAATGCCATAGATCACAGGTGTGATAAACAGTGCTGCGCAATAGCAACATTAGGAACAATCTTACCAGATCTGCTTGTAGCAGATGCTTCCTGGCCCATGTCTTATGATGATATGTCTGTAGGTTAAAATGGCACACAAACAACATGTGAGTATAGTCTGCAGTCATAACGAAAGGCAAGGCCACGCAGCAACTGAGGATCAAACTAAAAGGATATGTGGATCCTTACGTGACATGTGTTGTTAATGTTCAGATTTTGATGGGCTTATGGAAGTGAAAAGCACATAACACATGTTGCTGGCAGTCTTATGTACTGTGTTGGTAAGATGACATGATATAACATGCATGTTATTCATCCACACTAGGTGTGCTTCCACATCCATGGCATAGTTCTGCTGCTATAAAAAAATATAACAATACGTTAAAATTGTGCAATAATATCCTTCAATGAATTGTGTATGCTGCACTGTTTGTGAACATTGGACATATCTGTACTTCCTGGAGCATCTGCCTCAATACCTCCCACAGGTAACCGACGATCCTCACACGTGTTATGATGGGAGGCCAGGGAAATCATTAGCTCATCCAAGGGAGGCAATGATGGCCCACCAGTGGCATGCCTCACCCTTTCAGAGTGGCACAGTCTGTTGGTTTCATGGAGGATCATGTCAAAGTATTGTCAGTTGCAGGCCCCCCTAGATCTATTGTGATCACCCATGGCATTTATCATGCATACCAGATCTGTCCACACTTGATTCCTCCACACATTATCAACCATCCATGCAAGCAGGGTGCATCCACATTGGCATAGAGACCCTATTAAAATTTCATAATCAATATGTGAGAAATAATCTCTCCAATTACAATTTGGCACATTGAAGATGGGGTGATAGGCACATCTTAAATTTTTTACAGAGGCTCAAATATTTACACAACAATGTTAACACCATATGTCAAATGAGTGGCTTGCCTCTCATTTACATTGCATAGCTATGCAAAAAAAATCTTTGTCATGTATCTCACTATTGTGTAGAGATATTTGGACTGAACATTAAAAAGCCGATCCATAAACCCTAACATCATCAGCATACATGTGCACATATATAAATCCATTCAACAGTTTTAGATGGATTATACATGCAGAAATGGGACCTGAACCCATGTCATTAGATATTATAAGTAATGGAGGATACATCTCAGATATTACAGCAGTCAGTGACAGACAGCATGATAAATGTGACCATCATGATAACATACACAACACAACTATTGACATTTAAACAGAAATAATTCAGTAAAACAACAGCATTTGAAAATGATCTGTTATTCTATCCTGACTACATATCACCACAAGAAGTAATGTAAATGCTAAGACACTCAAATATTGCATATATCCCATTAAATGTTATCACAACTGCTGTTATGTGATTAATTGACAAAGAGTATCCATAAATCAATCAATGAACATACAACTTGTGGACAATCCCGTAAGTCAATAGTCTCCGCAAACATACTTCAGGTATTACAGGTTATTCTGCACTAACTTCAGATATATGTTGTTTCGGTCCATATCTGTACTTCATCGTGGCTGGTTTGTTTGCAGCTATGCAACTGCGTATGTGGAAAACTCCTTGTTACTGACAGACATGTACCCAACCTTATGCATATTGTGGAAGTCTTCCCCCTTCTTTATGCAACAGATAGATTGTAATGCAGAGAATTTTAAACAACATATACATGAAAACATATTTCACTTGTTTTACACAGCATAATGTGAACATAAGTATGTAATAATAACATACTGTATTCCACCATAGCAATGCAAGCAAGTAACAGCTTACCTTTGGGATGTCTGATTCAGCTATATCCCAGAGTGTAGTTAACTAAGCAAACACAGCTTTTAAATATCATTTGTGCCATACATAATTAATGAGGTTCATTAGCATTCAGAGCTGGGGAATCACATTAGTGAATATCCGTGTAAGTTTTCAAATGTTGACACATTAATCAGCAATTCGGCATAAGTATGCAGTGCTCAATGCAACTGTGCAGCAGTCATCAATAAATGAGACCTACATCAAAGAGACACAGAGGATCTTCATCAGAGTGGTGCAGAGGTCTGACATCAATTTCCTGATATCTACAGTAAGTTTCATACTCCATACCTTAATACCCACATTATCATATACATCTGTATTAAGCATATCTGTTTGCATGATACATTGCATTTCCAGTGTATTCCATAGGTATCTGCTTCAATCATAGTAATTTACATGGAGTAAATTTTCTTCTACATATCAAAGTTAACAGCCATGTGTTGATGCTTTCTGAGGTTATCCCCAACTACATTAGGCCAGTATAAACATTAAGCAGAGCTGTCGGTGACAATCATATATTAATATGGACTTCAAACATAGTACTTTTACTTCTATTTCATAATATCTGATTTTAAAATGTATGATCTTCATCAGCTTACCTAGTTAAACAATGTAACTAAATTAATATTATTTGACTACGAGTAGGTTCAAATCCTAATGCAGCCTACTTTTTAAACATTACTGTCAGCAATTCATGTGCTATTGCACATCACACATGGAAGATCTGCATTTGTTTAGTAACTTATAAAGTACAGATTTTTACACATCTGGCATGGCCGTGATACATTCACACCTGCAAAACTTAGGCCACTGCTGAGTAAGCATTTCTCCATTATACACACAGCTTCTAGAAACATCTTAGAGTATACTTCTGTATGTGTGAATGCTGAATATTACATTCGTTAGTAAACCCTGAAGTTTAAAAATAATAACAATCTGTTATATCCATATCTGCTTTCATCAGTTTAATCAAGCTAAGATCATTGTAGGTTATCATGGCTGAAATGTATCTTGAGTATTGTTAACACAATGCAGGTACTAGAAGTGTGGCTCTGTAGACGTATACTGTCATGACTATATGACTAGTACAGTAGGTGGAGACAACCCTCATGCTTAATTTACATGTGCATGTTTGAATCTCACAGTTGTTCAAAAATTCAAGCCATGGTCATTTATTTATTTTTTTAAAGTACATATGATTATTTTTATGCAGACTATGAAAGTGAAACTTAGTGTGCTGGCACAATAGTTTTATAACACTGATAAATGCACATTCCCTCATTATTACATATACTTCGATAACATTAAAAGAAAGTTGATGTCCATTAGTTCAAATGATTAAGCAATAGGGCAGTATAACTGTTACTTGCTTATCTGTTGCTTTAAATCCCAATGTAGCCTATTTTTTTAAACATTATTGTTAGTAATTCATAAGAAGCTGTCCGGTTCGATTCTCAGCTAGAGCGTCTTCTGCCTGGAGACATGCGTGAATGGGCGTACCTTCCTTGAAGGTTGTGCATCAGGGCTGGTAACCCGGCATGTAAAAATCAACTACCAATCATTAGCGGACCGGAGTTCCGCTGTGGCGACTCCTAACCGGGAAAAGCCAAAAGACACAACAACCACAACATTGTTAGTAATTCATGTACTATTGCACATCACATATGGAAGATCTATGTTTGTTTGGTAACTTATACGGTACATATGGTTACACATCTAACATGGCTCTGGTGCATTAACGGCTGTATCTGTTAGGTTGCTATTGACTACACATACTTCCATTATCTGCAAAATGTCTAGAACCATCATACAGTGTATTTCTGTTGGTAATGCTGTGTGTATGAGTAAAGTTACTTCTACATTTTAAATTACACAACAATCTGGTAGAATCCATTACTTCTTTAAATTGACTGCCCTCCTATATAATGTACATGTATATGTTTGAATAACACAGTTGTACAGTAATTCCTTTAATGGCTAATTATGTGTTGCAAGTGCAGATAAATGTTTTCTTGCAAACTGGCACTTGTAGATGTACACTTACTAAATATCATCTTAGACTGGCACACCTGTTAGTGTCTGTAATGCTTTCCTGTGTATTCATAGCTGTAAGCTGTTTGACTGCCATCAATTCATACAAAGATAGCAAAGACTGCTTGACTAGGCATGTAGGGTTCTTGCTTATAGTGAGTATAGGTGACAATTGGAGGTTTGAATCTAGCTAACGTTTATTTATCTGCAGTCATCCTTGTGTGTGCACAGTACTGAAATGAAAATATCAGTGACTGAATATACAAAACGTGATATTGTATTGTATGGCAATGCTTGCTAACGTAGTGAAAACTATTTTTTTCACAGTTCTTTGTTGTACATAGTAGTCATTATATACTGTACTTAAGTAATCATTCTGTTTGTGTAATACATTATCTTGTTCTATTTGCAGCTGCTGCAGATAATTTCAAGGACCCAGCCTGTGCATAGAGCACATGCACAGGTCTGAAGAGCAGTGAAAGGGGGTATGTGGTATGACTTTCTATCATTACGTCTTCAGAAATAGTATTAACATAGTTAAATCTTTCGGTTTTGATTGTGTAGTCGCATGATATTTAGGTGTGCTAGTGTTATGTCAGACTTCCCATAATGCATCTGCATGTCAGCAGAATGTAGTGTTATGTGTTATTAACAGGTGTTTCTTATTACACTGAGGTTCTGCACTGTTTGTTGACACAACCTAAATGACCAATACCTGTGTTCACCTGCCATATTGGTTTTAAATCAAATGATTTATACACACACACACACACACACACACATATATATATATATATATATATATATATATATATATATATATATATATATATATATGTTGTTTTTGTGCATCTTACTGTTTGTAAAGCAGGCAGTAGTAAGTTTGTGTGTATGGTAGTAGTTTGCATTGAATTGTGCATTGTCTGCTAAGTCAACATTCCTAATGCTTTTGGTCAGCCTTTATTGGCATGTCATTCTTCAGTTCCATTTCTCCAGCAATGCTCTATAGTTGCACTGTATTGAGTTGTTAAACACAACACTGCATGCCATTTCTATTACTGGTGTGGCAGAAGCCGCATAAGCATAAATCAAATGTAGGCAGTGACAGTGACACATTTGTTGGGGAACAGTTCTGGATGTGTGTCATATATATAAATTCTAGATATTACATGCTGTCACCATGCTTATAACTGTGTGTAGTTTTTCTTCAGCTTTTAACTTCCATTCCAGTTATATACTGTTGTGATGTCACGCGTTAACCATGTTGCATATCTCATTTGCATATCCATTTTAAGTTTACCATGGAACGTTAATCTTACAATATATATTTTTGCACACATATTTTATCCAAGGTATGTAAACATGCCATATTAGTTGCACATAAGTTATACTGGAAATTTAAATGTCATGTTAACATCGCAACATAAAAATATGAGGGACATATTCAGTAAAGATGCATTATTCATACTAGAGTGACATGGCATACCTGTTTTTAAATCCAGTACATGTATGTATGTGTGTATATATATATATACATATATATATATATATATATATATATATATATATATATATATATTATATATATATATATATATATACATATATATATATATATATATATATATATATATATGTGTGTGTGTGTGTGTGTATATATATATATATATATATATATATATATATATATATATATATATATATATATATATATATACATATATATATATATATATACATTCATGTATGCATATATGGTTATATAGACTAATCAATGCATTACGTGTAATGTACCAGAATAACTTTATGACCATATATGATGGGCACATTGACCCATTCATGGCCTTCTATTTATATCATCAATATGTGACAATTATGAAGTCTAGAATGTTACACAATCATGACATTATACTTGTCATTATTATACCATTGTGTCTTTTGTTATACAAGATATAACAACATTACAGTCCAGACCTGGTAGCAGTTACATTGTCATAACAAATATACTATAAGGACCCTGGGATCACGTCAGTCGCTCTGCTAGACAGGGGTCTAGGGAAGTAAATAGCGGTGGAAAAAATAGCCAGGGAATTGTTATGGCTAGGCTTGTACAGGCCCTAGGGCTGATAGCCTACTACCAACCTATGACCCTATGAACCTATAATGTGATATATATTGGGCAAACATTATACATGTCCTGTTTCATACATTTTGATGTTAATTGCATATCATATAATCTCTTTACGGTTATGTTGGATTGCATCTGTCATTGCAGTGATACACAATCATTTCAGATGTCTCCCTTTAAAGCTAAATGTGATGTGTGACACATGGTAATTTAGGATGACTTGCTATGTGTATTACATCCACAAGCATATCAGTATTATTAGAGCTACTTCCTTTACAGGAACTTTATAATGCTTTGGTAGCATGTATTATTATCGTTTAATATGTAGATTGTTGCACAATATATGTATTTATTTATTTAACATTTGTTGACCAGGAAAGTCCAAGTAGGACAGAGCCAATTTTCAACTGAGGCTGGAGAGAAATGCTCCAGATGCATGTCTTTGGAAATGTGTAAGGAAACCGGAGTACTCTGATGAAAACCATGGGAATGCAGTGAGGACATGCAGACTCCTCACATATACACATACGGTTACTGTCATGTTTTGTAACAGACCTGTCATAGCAACACATTGTATAGGATCAAGCCATGTATATGATGTCTGCCTATATACATATGTAATGAAATTCATTTTAATTGGTAAATGCATTTCTGTGCATGCCTTATCTCTGGGTTTTATTTCAGACATGTTTTGCATATGACTTATTATGGATTAGATGTACACCTGGCATCGTATAAGGTGTTATACTTGGATAAAGCCATACAGTCAGGTAACATCACATACATAATAGTTGCAACATGTAGATTTTGTAACTTTTTTATGCACTTTCATTTATTCATTAATTTAGGTTAATACCTACGATGTGTGGAAATTGTTTAATTCCATTTTTCAGATATGACAGAGCATGGAACCTATGCTGGATCACCAATCGGACAGCAATGACAATGATATGGTAGAACACTATCAGCTGAGTAGGTCTCTGAGGACCAGGATGATAACCCTGATGGGGATGATGATGATAATGATGACAGACCAGGACTTACATGTGCCATTGTTCTTGCATGTCACTGGAGAAGATGTCTACCATCATGCCAGAAACATGATTTTCAGGACCAAATCTGGGATGTAATCACATATGTCTTCCAGAAGCAAATATGGGACATGCTGGTTAACTTATTTCAGGACATGCCACAGGTCATGCATGATTCCTTCCAGGATATCGCTACAGAAATCTTTTATAATGTCTGACCCATTCAGGGTAGTCCCTTAGGAATGTATTGTCTGTGTGATCCACTTTTGTTATGCTGTCACCGTGTTTTTTCACATATTGAAATCTGTATGCCCTATGCACACTTCTGTAAATATCACATATTGTTATTATGCTTTTTTGTTGTATATCATAATAGGCACTGCACATATCAGGTCATGTGTGGCTTTATCTTGCTGCTGAAGTATGACACATGCATTACCAAATGACACATGCATTACCATTATTTATATAACAATCATGTGAGGTCGTTACTGCATACATTGTTCCATATAGGTAGAGGTGCTACTACTTCAATGTGTGTGTGTGTGTATGTGTGTGTGTGTGTGTGTGTGTGTGTGTGTGTGTGTGTGTGTGTGTGTGTGTATGTGTGTGTGTGTGTGTGTGTGTGTGTGTGTGTGTGTGTGTGTGTGTGTGTGTGTGTGTGTGTGTGTGTGTGTGTGTGTGTGTGTGTATGTGTGTGTGTGTGTGTGTGTGTGTGTGTGTGTGTGTGTATGTGTGTGTGTGTGTGTGTATGTGTGTGTATACTCCTGTGTATGCAGTACAGTATAATATTGTTATGTCTGATACACTGTAACCCTGTATGTATCAGATATGACTTTTGCAGTTAGCATAATGTGAGTGGGACATGATTGCTCTACTTGTGTTGCTCCTGTCTTACTTATAAGGGATGAGAGCAGCTCATATGCTATATTATTTTCATTCCTACCACATAAAACACGAAGACAGTCACATGTGCTTATCTGCTCATGCTAACCATATGTACATATTACTGACATTTGTGTGCTGATTGTTGCTGTCTGATGTTTGTTCCATAAAATGACTTCCTTGATTTGTAACTTAAGTAACATTTTTGGGGTCATACTGACCCACTGTCACGATGACCTTGATGTGTCATGTATTGAAATTATTGTGCTATTTTATTGTACAGTACTGTGGCAGGTACATATGACTATGTATCCTTCACATACTGCATTAACATTCACTGGTCTCTTAGTGAATATTTGGAGGTAATTGCTTTGCTTAGTATCATTCAAGATTCCTTTTCTGTCCATGCCCTAGCCAGTTATTTTGAAAATAGCTTTGGAATAGCAATAATATCTGTGTATATGCCTTTGTTGTACATATGCACAGATGTAAATGTACATGTGCATGGCCATAATATGATCAACACACAACCTCCCTTGTTGTATGTAGCTTGTTAAATGCACTTATTCCATTTCTTTACGCTGTACTTGTGTGCATGGAACTCTCCTTTGATCAGTCATTAGCATACAGTGATATTTATATCAATCACAATGACTGCACCACCTGTTGCATTATGTTTACATGGCAGTATGTGATATTGAAAACTACTTTTGTTTTGTGCCAAAGTCATTTACTGTTTAATTGTTGCACATTATCGTATCGTTTGTGTCATTTCTACACAAACATTGTTATAGCCATCTGCAATGTGCTATGCATCTGTCAGACATTGAACATTTACTTAAATGTACCTTGCAATGACATGCAGTCCATCTTGTGTTGTGGCTACAGTGTTAATGCTGTATTTTTGTATTGTGGGTTACCCAGATATTTCCATGCTTCCTGCCTATTCACAGGCTTGTAATAGCTGCCATTACTCATATATGAATCACCATTTACTTCATATTCTATGTCACTGGTGTCGGTATGGATGATGAACCTTTTTTTCATTTTAGGTTATATAATGCCATTATATGTTATACATCTGCATCGTATACCTGAACACCCATATGTGTTGCATCTAGAATGTCATGTGTCTTTGATATATGGATTCCATTTCTCCTGTGTATGTGGTGTGTATACTTATTTATTTCTTAAGATGCCACACTAATCCTGGGTTGGGTAATGTTGTTTGGTACTGTGCTTATTTGTTTCCCTTTCAAATGCAAGGTTGCAGGTTCTAGTAACTCCAGTATTTTCTGTCCCACATTTGCTCATCCTTACTGTTGCTAGGCTTTTATTTGTACTGCTGATAGCCTAGTGGAAAATTAGATTCAATATTCATTGTCTACTGTTGTGATCATCTGAGTTATTGCCAGCCATGCCAGGAGAAGTAGGGCAGTGGATGTGTAGCATATGCCAGCATAAGCTAGCTATAGTTTTGTAAAGAATCATATGTCATGTGTGTACAAAACGTATCAACAGTGTGCGCTGCTGGAAAGACAAGAACATGTATGGATTATTGTAACTGAATTAAGTGTATATGTTTTAGCACAGGATACTGGAAGAGAAGAGGTTAATCACAATCCAGCTGCAGAAAACTTTGGAAAAATTGCTGAAATTAAATTAGGCCATAAAGATTATATCTTACAGTTCTGATTGCAGTCAGAGATTGAATGTCTGTGAGAAACTTGGCTTAGTAGCTCTGTAGGAGGAGTAGACGTGTAAAACTGGTTTTATGACTTCCAGGAGAAGCAGCAGATCTGAACAAAGCTCTATCTGTGTGTATATTAACACATAGGTGCTAAATCCTGACAGTTTCTAGCAATGGGTGTTACCTAGGAAGCAGAAGTCAGATGACCAGATGTGATGTCATTATGTAATCCACTCTGAAATAATATTTAGATGTTATATTGAGTAGTCTCCCAGTTAGATTGAGCATTCTCTACTCACTCGCTAGTCACCTACTTCACCTTGCCTTGTTCTAGTAAGTGACCAGGGATAGTAATTCTCTAAATTAGTTAGGGAAATATAGTGAGAATAGTTAAGTACCATTTTTCTGTAACTGTGTGGATCTTTCCAGCTGTGTTATTTTTAATATTTCCTGTGATTGAAACACTGGTGGTTACTATAAATAAATATTTAATATTTTCATGTTCTTTTATTATTTATTATTAAATATATTTAAACTTTTCATTGTGGCTGGCCCTTTTAGAAAACATTTTAACCTATGTGAGTATTTGCATATATTTATTTGGTGATAACTCTGGCCATGCCTTACAGCCTTGCTGCTGGTCAGACTACCATTTGTATTAGTATTAACTGTACACAGTATAATTGGGTACCCTTGTAAGAACCTTATAGTAATTGGCTGGTGGCAGTGAACCTACCTTATAGTCTGGGCAAAATTGGTAGAGGGGGTAATCTGTGCCAACTTTTCCCAGGTGTGTGTGTGAAAATTAAATCTCAAAGAGTTTGTGTGTCAGCTACTTGGGACAGGGACATGAAGCAGCTGTTTCATAGAGAAGGTGCTGGAGGACTTGCCTTGGACACTTTGCTGAGAACTTAATTCAACAGCTGTGCCAGTGGGGATCCTTACTGGGGACCTGAGAGAGACAGACAGAGAAACACAGACCCAGTGCTGAATGTGTTCCCTGTGTGCTCTTAAGGGAAATTGAGCTTGATGCAGAGAGCTCTGCATCTGGAAATACTGAGTGTATCCCTTTGCATTCCAAGTGAGCATCTCTCTCCAGTGTCAATGTTGAGGATTCAGGCTCCTTGATTACTGGTCCAGAGTGTGGATGGCATAACTGGAATGACAGCATTTCCCCTTTAGTGGTCTCCAACACACACAGACCATCAGTTGTGCTCATTCTGGTATGACTGTCACACAGTTTACAACATATCAGCAATGATGTTTGCTTTTGTACATGTGTATTTTTGTGTTGCAACATCTGGTATGTATCCCTACCCTGTTTGTCATTTTTCCTTCATCTGTGTTGTATGATCTATGTGTATACTGTCTATGTACTTTATCTATCCTTTAAGTGTATTTCTGACCTTGGTCTGAGATGTCTTGTGATATTGATTATATGTTTATGTCTGCTCATTTGCCAGCCTCCACTTTCAATGCCTTTTCCAGCCCTTGATATGCAAAAATTAAATAAATAAAATAAAATAAAATAAAATAAAATAAAAAAATGTGCTCATGCCCCTCTGACTCTCCCTCTGACCCTCGGCCTTTCCTATTCCATCATTCCTCTTGTGTGCCCTTTTTCTTCAACTTCAGCCACATCTGCCTTTCTTTTACCCTTTTTTCTTGGGTGTGTGTCCCACACATATGAGGTCATGTTTGCCCATTACTTATTCAAATTTTTTATTAGAAATGTTATGGATTATGTTGGATTCTGCAAATTGTGAGGGGAGTATTCCTATATGCGCATCTGCAGATTACAATATCTGTAAGTGTTTGCAGACATTTGTCATTTTTCAGCCATAATTTGTAATGCACATTTGTCTTTATTTATTAGTTTCCATGTATTAATTTAATTTCCATTGGGATTGTATAAATTCTATAGATGTGCATTTGTGATGCACATGCCTATATTACTTCATGAACAACTTTTCTGGTATACATATTTGACATCACTGATTGCGGTTGCACTGATGTCACTGGTTATCCCTGCATTGCACCGAGGTATTCTCTGTAAACATGTTCATATTTACATGTTATTTGGTTATCTGAAATTATTGCAAGGAACAAGGCAGATTGCTTTGACTTCCACAAACTTTATGGAATCTGACTGTATCAGCAACATTTTCTGTCTTCTTTTCTGTATGCATACATGCTGTCCCATGTTGACTATGTTATTTCTTTGCACATCCATTTCATAAAACTTAATCTGACTGTCTGCCATTTATCAGTCAGTAGCTTAGCAAATGTATATTTTTCTACACTTGATTAAGATATTCATCTTCCCCTCTAGCTGTTCTGTGGCATTCTTCCATGACCAATGCTAATAGCCCGCCTGTCTGTTTTTCTTCATGTCATCTTTATGTTGTGTCTGAAAATACAGTCTGCATTAGTCTTTATGGTTTGGTATCTATGATTTGTGCATTACAAATCATGGAACAGATTCTAAAACATTTGGGCTAGCACAGTGGTGAGCCTATTATATTCTTCTTCTTCTCTAATAAATTCATCCCTGCACTGTAGTAATAACATCATCCTTGGGCAAAGTATTTATTTTACATTTGTTTACTGGGAAAGTCCAACTTGGAACAAAGCCAATTTTCAGTAGAGGCCCAGGGAGATACACTCCAGACACATGTGTTTGTAATGTGTGAGGAAACCAGAGTACCTGGAGAAAACCCACAAGAATGCAGGCAGGACATGCAGAGTCCACACCGAAGACACTCCAGCTGAGCATTGAACCACAGAGCCTCTTGCTGTGAGGCAACAACACTACTGCTGCACCACTGTGCCATCTGGTATACCTGCATCAAAAAGTCTTAATGATAAAGTACTGAATGACTTAACTTTTTGCTGTGTTAGGAGCAGATAATGAAGTTCTAAGACATTCTATAGTAATGAATATCAGTTTCCACCTCTAGTGCAGTGAGCTCTTACCTGAGGACTTGGCAGAGTCACAGAGTCAGGCAGAAGTTGTGTGGCTCCACATCGCCACCTGTAAGACAGTTCTGACACTTTAAGCAGGGAGAAGATGAAGCTGCAGCAACGGCTGTTATGGCCACTGTTGTAAGGAGCTTTGAACATATATGACATCATTATACTGTTGATATTTTGCTTTCATGGAATTCTTTAGAGCTGTGAATTTTTACGGTTTTGCTTATGCTGCCTTAAACTTTCTGATCATCCTATTAACTGGTTGGCATCATGAAGAATGCCAAAGAAGCCGAAAAGTAAGGTGTATAAGACAGTGGTGCAACCAGTACTACTGTATGGTACAGAGACCTGGGCAGTAAAGGCAGAACTGTTGAATAAGCTAGAGGTGATGGAAATTAAGTGCCTGTGAATGGTGGTAGGATGCACACTGTAGGACAGATGAAGAAATGAGAACATAAGAGCAGATGCCAAAGTAGCTCCAATTGCAGAAAAGATCAAAGAAAACAGATTACTGTGGTTTGGGCACATGTGAAGAAAAGCAGAAGACAATCTGGTGAGGAAGATTTGGGACAGACAGGAAGAAGGTAAGGGGAAGTGAAGACATCCAGCAAAGAGGTGGATGGATTGTGTGAAAGAAGATCTGCAATAGTCAGACGTGAGTGTTGAAGAAGGCAGGAGTGTGGCACTGAATCAAGAGAGTTGGCGACAGTTAACACGATACCCCGACCCCATGTAGAAAAATGGGAAAAAGGGGTCTAATGATGATGATGATGATGATGATCGTGGAGTCACTTTCCATATGTTAGACCATATTCTTCTCAAGCCGGTGTGAATTTGAAACTGCTGAAGGTAGGGATATTGCCATTTGTTGTTGGCATAGCAAACATAGCAAAAAGTCTGTTAAGTACTTATGATGCAGATGTGTCAGGGTCTTTAACACAGAACCTTAAATACTTAGAAGTTAACAAGCCAAGTGTGTTTATTAACCACTAGCTCATGACAGAATGTAACTAATCACTCTAGTTAATGGTAGCAATCACCAAACAAATCAGAAATTAAAATAACTTTGCCTCTTCCAAAATAGTGTTTAGGGAACATTTATCATCTGTTCATGAAGATTGGCTTTTTTAAGGAAAATAGTCAAGTATGATACCATTTTTTTGACTTGTAAGGCATATATGTAATCACTTGCTGAATATTCCTTAAGCTTTCAGATTTATTCCTCTGTTGTTCATAATAAGCAGCTCAGAAGATCTACAGTTCATGTGTCATAGATTATCACTGGAGAAAGATTCAGTGTTCTGGTAATTGACATTTCAGTAAATCACAATTTGTATTGTCAGATATGCCTTGCTACTGAAACATTTATTGTCACATATGCGGTGCTTTGATTTTGGGGTATATGACTTTGGCAATTGGGAAAAGTGAGGTTTATGTTTCTTATAGGTTCATAGGATGATACCAGGCTATTGTCCTAGAGGCCCTTAAAAGCTGAGCCAAGTATTTCATCCATGTTCTCACAAAGTCAGCACCTGTTTTCCCTGTCCAGCAGGGACACAGGTGGGATCCCAGGGGTATATTTTCTTTTTAACATCCAGTCATTCAGGTTCCTCTTAAAGAGGGCTAGTGAGGTAGTCTGCTTGACATGGAGAGGGACTCTGTTCCAGAGATGGGGGAGTCATTGGGAAACAAATCTATCCCCCCAACAGGTTCTAGTTAAATCTACAGATCAGCTTGAGGCCTTGCTTGCAGGAAGTGTGAATGGAGTTTGACTTACGGATATGCAGCAACTCCATCAAGCCTGAGTCTGAGATGGCCTTCTATGCCAGACACAGGTCACCTCTGAGCAGTCCCTATGAGACTGAGTAGAGGGACAGGGCTTTTAGCTTATCTGTTTAGCACAGGTGTTTGAGACCCTGGATTTTCCTGGTCAGGAACCTCTGTGATCTCTCCAACGACTGCATGTGCTTGAAGGTGCATGCTGAAGGGGCATTACAGTCTATAATAGGTCTGATAAGGGAGGTGTACAGGGATGTTATGACCTCCTTCTTCCTGGATGAAATAGCCTTACTTATGAGGTGGGCCATGTTGAAAGCCTTCCGTACAACGGAGGCAATGTGGTGGTCAAAAGTCAGGTTGCTATCAACCTGGGTGCCCAAGTCCTTCATGACAGATTGTGTGCTTAATAAATTGTTATTAATGTGATAATTAGTGGGGACACCATTTTCCCCAAAGGGCATAATGATGCATTTCTTGGTATTCAATTTGTGGCCATGCTTCTGGCACCTGTCATTAGGTTGGGTAATGTCCACTTGCAGGATGTTCAAATCACTAGGGGAATTTATGACAGTGCCCAGCTTGCAGTCATCAGCACATTTGGTGAGCCACAGACCACTGGTTTTAGCTTGCATGTCAGAAAAGTATATCCTAAACAGTAGAGACCCCAAGACCAATTATTGGGGTACGCTGCTTATTGAGGGTCTACTACTAGAGGTGGTTTTCCCTATTTTGACTTAGTGGGTTTTATCAGTGAGGCAGTTAGCTACCCATCTGATAACATACAAGCTGATGCCTAACTGGGAGAGTTTATCTATTATGCCTGAGTGTGGAATAGTGTTGAAGGCTTTGGCTAGGTCAAGGTAGGTGGTGTGCACTGTCTTCCCCTCATCCATGGCTTTGGTGACTGTTTCAAAGAAGGTGACCAAGTTTAACAGGCATGATGTCCATTTGACAAAATCAAACTGTGTGGGATCAAGCATTTGGAGGTTGCCAATGTCCTTGTTTATAAGGTTTATGATAATGCATTTCATGGCCTTGCAGATTAGGCTAGTTAGGCTAATGGGTCTATAATTGCTTGGGTCTATGGACACTCTACCTTTGTGTTGAGGAATGACAGTGGCTGTCCTCCATTCTGCTGGGATGAAGCCCGTCTACAGGCTTTGGTTGAATAGGGTGCCTAGTGCTGCTGAGAGCTCTTGCCTGAGTTCTTGTAGGACACAGCCAAGGATGTTGTTGGGTCCCATAGAGGCTGTATTTTTTGCTTCTGACTGGGCATTAATGACCTGCTCCCTGGTGAAGAGGGGAGGGGGCAGGTGCTGGAGATGGCCTGGTTTACTGATGGGGGGATGGGGGTGACGTTTTCACTGAACTTGTCTGCCAGCAGGTTGGCTATATCTATGGCATTTGTATATGTGGTATTCCTGACCACCAATTCAGAGCAGATTTGGGAGTTACCTTTGAGGCAATGGACATATCTGAAGAAGGCCTTGTGAGTGCCCTTAGTGGATGTGACCAAATTGGACTTGAAGTTGGCCTTAAAGAATTTCACCAATGACCTTATTTTCTTGTTCAGACAAAGGAGAAATTCCTTCCTACTTGGCACCTTCTCCTTCTTGCTCCTGGACAGCAATTATTTCCTTTTATTATAGAGTCTGTTTATGGCTGCTGTCCGACAGACAGGTTTAATCTTCCTTGATGAAGATTATTTGGTATTGTCAGGTATTGCTGAGTCCATGCAGCTATATAGGTGCTCATATAGTTTTTGGTGTAGACTTGGACATTAGTGCTTGTTCCAGCTGAAGGGATGGTGGCTGTGAAGCTGCTTTTACCTGCTCTCAGGAGGTTGTAGTCATCTTTGGAAAAGTTTTTTTTTGTTCGACTCTGGCAAGGTTGAGGGGTCAGGGGAGATGTTGGCTTCGAAAGTGATTGCTTTATGGTCAGATCGTATTAAGGAGGATAACACTGTAGGGGTGCTTTAGTGGGTACTCATGTAGGTTAGTATCAGGTCCATTTTATTTCAACCTTTTTCCCTTTTTATTGAATTTCTGTGATCAGGGAGTACATTTAAAGACTGGTAGTATAGGCAGAACCCTTAGATTTTGATGGATAAACAGGGTCTTGCCCCCTGAAAAAACTTACTATTTAAGAATGTTTTCTGAAATTATTAAGTTTCATTTGCTATGATGTGGGATTCAGTGTAGGTTTAAATATTTTTGTTGTGATTATTTGTGTCTCGTTTAAAAGAGTTGTCAGTATTTATAGTAAATTCAGTCCGCTTCTCTGTTGCTGTCTTATTGCTCCTATTAATCTTTGAACTTTGCTGAACTCATTTTATTTCTTTTGTATTGACTTTATTATCAATATGCATTATCTCTGTGACTTTCGTCTGAGTTGCTGCTCAAAATTGTTCCAATATCAGTCCACTTACCCACTTAACAAGTGATTCAATAAATAAATAAATAAGTACATAAGTCTATGATGATATTTCTCCTTGTTTTCACCAGTAGCTCAGATATTTGCATAGGTTCACTTTTTTATTACAATGTTTTGCTGTGACATAGATGTTTCAATTATCTCATACTCACCGTGAGGCTTAAATATTTACTCAGATTGTGGTTTAAATTTTTGCAGCTGTAAAGGGCGTCTCATGTGCTATCTCTGTTCATCTTTTCTGCAAGTCTTTTTGAAAGTCTTGTCTTTAATAGTGGTCTACGCAGGTCCTGCATGTCATTTTATAGCATGCTATATTATATCTGCATATTATTTTTTTGTATCTACCTTTGGCCCAGGGTGTGGTTGAAAAGTGTTTTAGTTTGAATTCACTTACCTCGTTAGCATTTGTTATTCTTTACGTCATGTGCTGTTTATGCCAGTGATGGTGGACCTTTTGGGCACAGCCTGCAAAAATTTGGAAAATGCCTATCTTGACTCTGCTGGTGTGTCAACCCCCCCACCCCACGAACAAAAGAAAAACAATTCTTTACATATTCACTTATTTAAAAAAATACAGTCCAATCGTGGGCTGCTATATCTTATACAAGTGAAAGAAAAATGAGTGCCTTACAATAGAGAAAAGAATATGCTCACTGATAGTGCACTTAAAATAGTGCACCAAAAATCACCCTACTTTTAATAGTAAATTTGAATTGCATTGACAATATATGGAATACGTTGGATTTGATTTGATTAACATCAGTTAATAACTTTTTGTTGCTGAGTTTTAATAGATAAGTGCAGGGTAACATATTTCATCTGTTTTTGTTCATTCAGTTTATTTGGTCACTCGGGTATTGGTCAACACTTGTGTGTCACCAAAAATGTCATGATGTGTTACCTTTGACATGCATGTCATAGGTTTGCCATCACTGGTCTATGCAAAACTGCTTAACTTGTGTTAGCGAAGGTCAGAAGAAGAGTTGGAAGCAAGCAGGGGCTATCTTTTTGACACAAAAAAGGCCTTTATTTTCCTAGAATGGGGCGGTTTATTTTTAGTTTTGAAATTGCCTGATTGCAGTACTATAACCATCAGCTGGTGGTGAGCAAGGAGTTAACTCAGGTCATAGTTATTAGTAGGGGTATAAGACAGGAATTTTTTCTCTATCCTTATTTATATTAGGAATTGAAGTGTTGGCCCCAAAAATTTGAAACTTCTTAGAAGACATAACAGGTCAATGGAAGGATTTACAATTCTTTTCTGATGACTGCATGCTGACAGCAGGCAGATTAGACTTTGGTATGTTTAGAGGGAGGAAAAATTCTGCATTTATAAAAGAATTGCATCTAGAATTTAATTGGTCCAAAACCTTGCAAATGAGGGTAAATTTTATAAAAATATATAATGCAAGAAAGTCTGATAACTAATAAAAAATCTATTAAATATTTGGGGCTAATGCAGGAAGAAAGAGAAGTAGTCAGTGTCAGTCATAAAAATCTTCTAAACCATATTAAGACATTATCGGGCAGGTAGTCAAATAAGGTGTGCACATTACCTGGGTCATGTAAGGTATACATGTTACCTGAGTCAAATAAGGTGTGCGCATTACCTGGGTCAAATAAGGTATACATGTTACCTGAGTCAAATAAGGTGTACACGTTACCTGGGTAAAGTAAGGTATACATGTTACCTGAGTCAAATAAGGTGTACACATTACCTGGGTCAAGTAAAGTATACATGTTACCTGAGCCAAATAAGGTGTGCACATTACCTGGGTCAAGTAAAGTATACATGTTACCTGAGCCAAATAAGGTGTGCACATTACCTGGGTCAAATAAGGTGTACACGTTACCTTGGTCAAGTAAGGCATACATGTTACCTGAGTCAAATAAGGTGTACACATTACCTGGGTCAAGTAAGGTATACATGTTGCCTGAGTCAAATAAGGTGTGCACATTACCTGGGTCAAATAAGGTGTAGATGTTACCTGAGTCAAATAAGGTGTACACATTACCTGGATCAAGTAAGGTATACATGTCCCCTGAGTCAAATAAGGTGTACATGTTACCTGGGTCAAGTAAGGTATACATGTTACCTGAGTCAAATAAGGTGTGCACTTTACCTGGGTCAAGTAAGGTATACACATTACCTGAGTCAAATAAGGTGTGCACATTACCTGGGTCAAATAAGGTGTACACATTACCTGAGTCAAATAAGGTGTACAAGTTACCTGGGTCAAGTAAGCTATACATGTTATCTGAGTCAAATAAGGTGTACACATTACCTGGGTCAAGTAAGGTATACATGTTGCCTGAGTCAGATAAGGTATGCACTTTACCTGGGCCAAGTAAGGTGTACACATTACCTGAGTCAAATAAGGTGTGCACATTACCTGGGTCAAATAAGGTGTACACGTTACCTGAGTCAAATAAGGTGTGCACATTACCTGGGTCAAGTAAGGTATACATGTTGCCTGAGTCAGATAAGGTATGCACTTTACCTGGGCCAAGTAAGGTGTACACATTACCTGAGTCAAATAAGGTGTGCACATTACCTGGGTCAAATAAGGTGTACACGTTACCTGAGTCAAATAAGGTGTGCACATTACCTGGGTCAAGTACGGCATACATGTTACCCATGTCAAATAAGGTGTACACATTACCTGGGTCAAGTAAGGTATATATGTTACCTGAGTCAAATAAGGTGTGCACATTACCTGGGTCAAATAAGGTGTAGACATTAATTGAGTCAAATAAGGTGTACACATTACCTGGGTCAAGTAAGGTATACATGTCCCCTGAGTCAAATAAGGTGTACACATTACCTGGGTCAAGTAAGGTATACATGTTACCTGAGTCAAATAAGGTGTACACATTACCTGGGTCAAGTAAGATATACATTTTACCTGAGTCAAATAAGGTGTACACATTACCTGGGTCAAGTAAGGTATACATGTTACCTGAGTCAAATAAGGTGTACACATTATCTGAGTCAAGTAAGGTATACATGTTAACTGGGTCAAATGAGAATTCTGCTAAGGGTTTTTTATGTTGTTAGATGTACCCCCATGTTAGCGAAGGATAAGAAATAGATACAGTATATACAAGTATACCGTGAAAGGTTCATATGGCAAGAAAAGTGTAGTAGGATTGAGAAAAGTAGACTATGATTATTTATGAAATTGGGGAGGGGGTGATGCTGCTTCTTCAGCCTTTGCATGACAACTGAAGACCAAGAGCAAGAAGGTGGAGATGTTCTGAACTAGCTAAACATCAAGAGCCATGAAGTTATTATTTAAGTTTGCAGAAAATGAAAGGATGTTCATAGACTTTGGCAAGGAAATGCTGGGCAGGTTTATGGAACGATCCAGAGATTAAAATTCAGAGTCACACAATACACTGGAAGGGCAGGAGAAGGAAACTCCTCAGCACAATGGAGTATTTGGTCTTAAAAATAAAAGTCATAATGAGGTGTTTATGGACCAGGAGCATTTTTGATGTACCAGTCCATTGCCAGAAGGAGGTTGTCTTCAATACATTCAGTAGAGGATGGCCACTGTGGAATGGATGAAAAAGAAAGCAGCAGTTAGAAAGGTAGATATAGCAGGACATAAAGTTTTAAGGCAAAAGGGAGGAGGCAAAATGTAGCATGACAGAAAACTTAATGAATGTAGACATAGTGTGAAGATGGAAAAATTAAGGGAAGAATTATCGAAGACTACAGAGAATGGATGTTTAATGATGGAAGCCAAACTGAAAGGGTTCCTGGTACTGTCTGATAAATATATGAAGGTGGTTACATAGATGGTTCAGAACTCCACAGAAGGTATTTCTGACTTCAAAGAAGGAGAAAGGTGGATGCTAGAGGTTTGGAGAAATGGAAGTAGGCATATCTTTTCTGACAGCTTGTGAACAGAGCAGTTTGGGAGGGCTGCACGGTACAATTAGAAAGAATACTGTCAAGGAAAATAGAAGTCAACCAGACAGTTTATTAGCAGCAACCAGAAAATGCAGTATTGTTAATTTACTGGTTACAATTAGAAAGAATGTTTGGTATTCAAATACCAGCAGGTTTGGGCTGCTGAGAGAAGGACAGGAGGATCTTGGTCCCAGGGGTGTAGCTAGGATTTTCAAACTTGTACTGACAGCTCTCAAACTGCTACCCCCCTCCCCAGCCAAGCTACGGCCATTCTCGTAATTCACGGTTCGTTCTTTTAGTGTCGATGAAGAGGCATTCGCTGTAATGCCTCTTCAGTAATATAATATAAATTCACTCAAACTCGGTTCCTTGAATTGAAAATTAACCTGAAATGTCAGTTCTTTGAAAAATGCAGCATGGTAGTTGGGGTAGAGACTTTATGCTTTTGTTTTCTGTAACTAAGGTACAGGTTTTGAGCTTGAGTAAATTACTAACCACCTGCTACCACTAACTAGGATGTTTCATTCACACACACACCCCTACCTACCTCTTAGTGCAAGAAATATGGACAAAGCCTAAAATAAACAGGGACAGATATTAAATAATGTTCTCGTGAACTTAGAAAGTTGCTAGAATAACAGGATTTGTGCTAGTATGAATTTTTCTAAAGGACATGAAGTCTGAAGCTCAAATGTCTGTCATTACTTAGCAACTTCAGCCTTCAATGATTTTCTAGAAAATCACAAAATTTATGAGGAACAGACAAAAAATATGGGGCAAAAATCTGGACATTCTGCAAAATGTGGACAGTTGAGAGGTATGCTACCTACCACACACGCACACAAAACCTCTCAACCTCTTACAGCAACAAACTCATAAATAAAACTGAGGCAAAGGCCCAAAAATAAGGACATTTTTTTTAAATATTGCTCTTATAAACTTAGAAAGATAATAGAATAGTAGTAGGTCTTGCATCAGTACGAATTTTCTGAAAGGTATGAAATCTGAAACTGAAATGTCTGCATTATTTTCTAACTTCAGTCTTTAACAATTTGCCACTAATTTGCCAGAAAACTGCAATTTTATGAAAAACGGACCAAAAATGTGATGCAAAAATATAAAATTGCCAGACAATACAGCTGGGAACCTGTCAAAGGAGGGACACCATTTTAATATGAGCACAGTTAACTTAGAGCAGCTGAAAAAAAATAGAGAATCTACACGCATTTCTGAAATAAAAGTAATGTATAACTTGGATCATTACAGTTATTTATAAAAGTAAAGTAAACCCTCCATGTTTTCTTCCAAAATTGCTGTTTTGCAGAGATACCTCTCAACCTCTTAATGCAGGAAATCTGGACAAGGCCAAATATATTGGGGAACATACAAACAGTACAAAAAATTGACCTTGTATAAACTTAAGACAGTTGCTAGAATATCAGGTTTTGCTTTAGCATGCATTTTTCTGAAGATTATGACGTCTGAAACTTAATGTCGGTCATTATTTAGTGACTTCATTCCTAAATGATTTGCCAGAAAAAGTTTTATTTTGCATTTTACAGCATGAACACCAATAAATATCTGCTAAACAAAGCAATGCAGTCTCACAATAAAACTAGACTTAGCATTAAAACTTCTCTGCCCTTGAAACTCACATTCATTGAAACAGCATTGAAACCCACATTCAAAGAAAATACATTTTGCCTGTGGCAGATAAAGATTAACTTTGGGCTGTTTTCAAATCATAGGCCCCTTGCACATGAAACATACACATGCTCTTTGATACACCTTCCATCATAAAATGTCTACTCAAACTTCTACAGTCCACCAGTAGCAGTAAATATGCAGAATCTCTGAACTAGTAAAAAGCCATCTACATAATTCCACATTAGAGAAATCTGTAACTAATGAAGAGGCTGCTGCTAGCAAACAACTTTATATTTCATGGTTTCATCTACAAATAATGTGCCTGTTGCCCTTGAGGAATAAATTGCCTATGTTGCATTAAAAACAATGATACACTGCAATAGGGAATGGATGGTAAACTGATAACAGGTTCATAGTTACTACTAGATACCTTCGCCAAAACAGGCTACAGCATCCACCCCCCTTTACAACACAGTACAGTTTCAGCAATACATCTACCTACTGTGGGAGAAGAACCCACAGCCTTCTGCATCAAAAGCAAGTACACTACCTGTTGTGCTATTAACAGAACGAGCAAACTCTGTATCAGCAGCACTAAACTTAAGTTCCCCTGCAGCTCTCAGCTCCTTGTACAATGTTGACACTCCTCAGCTGTATCTCTGAACTTTGCAGCACAAGAAATCTGGAAAAAGCCAACATTTATTGGGGGGGGGGGCAAAAGCCCAAAAAACAGGGACACATTTTAAACATTGCTTGTATAATTTTGAAAAGTTGCTAGAATAAAATGCGATGTTTATCACCAGGTATGTCTTGAACCCAGAACCATATACACTATAATCAGTGCAATATATCACTATGCTAAATCAGCAGCTTGAAAAACAGGAAGACAAACTTAATGGCTATCATTTAGATAGCTCTCAAACTCTTAACACAAAAAACCTGGACAAACAAAGCCAATAATGAGGGAATACAAATTCAGTTCTCACCTTAGCACAAAAAACCTGGACAAACATCAAAAACAATAATCGGCGAAATACAACTTCAGTTCTCACCATAGCTCACAACCATTAGAAAAGCAAATCTGAACAAAGTTCAGAAATAGTGGTGGTTAGGGACTTTAGGCTGTTCTTACCCTGAAGCAAAGGTACAGGGTTTGAGCCTGAACACCTACACCCAGCAGGTGTATTATGTGGGGGCATTTTCAGACACACACACCTTCCATTTGTGAACTGCATGCCCTTGCCTACACACACTTGTCTGCCTTCCTCCCATTTGTGAACTGCATGCCCTTGCCTACACACACTTGTCTTCCATTTGTGAACTGAATGCCCTGCCCCTTGCCTGTTGTAATGCATTTACTTCAATTGTTGATTGCCTTCGCCTGTCGATAATTCATTTGCGAATGCCCGATTGTTTCCGATAATCCATTTGCTTGCCAAACTACAAAATGCGAATGCCTGATTGTTTCCTGCTCACCCTTAGTTTCATAGTTTCAAAGTTTAGTACTAGGCTATCTGCCCTGGGGCATTTGTAAGCCTAGCCATAGTGATGTGGCTTTCGCCACCCCATGAAATGGTACAAGACAGGTGCAAGCAGACAGTTAACTCTAGGGATCTAACTTTTTCAGTGTTTACCCAACTTCCATTCAAAACAGTAATTGTATCAAAAGTTCATAGTTCTAAAGTAAGAGTCATGCAAACTGCCTTCTGTGGGGACAGATTTCCAGCATGTAGCAGATCACAAAATTTCCATGCCTTATACTGGCATGGCTGAGTGTACTCAAAGAGCATGTGTTCCTGGGACCACAGGGCTACTTTTATCCAAGCCACCTGGTATACTGTGTTTAAGTCACGCTCAACACTTCCCCCAAAACAGCTACAGCAATGAAATTTGGCTAGAGGGCAATGCATCCATAAGGTGCCGCCCAAATCTGGCAGTTAAGCCATATTCAATAAGCTAGCAATACCATAACATTTCCAACTGTCACATTTAATACTACCCCCATAAGATGTAACCACAAGTAGGAGCCCAGTTTATACCATCCTGCTTCCAGCACTGCATCTAACTGTAGAATCCCTCAAACATTCCCAATATAGGTATCAGAATGACCTGTTCAAAAGATATTCATAATAGGGTGAACAGAAAGCATCCTTTTGGACTACATTTGCCACAGTGGTAGGGACTGCAGTCACCAATACTGGGGAATGTACACACAGGCAAGAGTAGGCAAGCTACTAGTGGACCCATGTTCCTAAACCACAAACCATGAAGTGAAAGGAAAATGTACAGTGTTAACACCGGTATTACTGGTCTGGGAAAGGGCAACTGCAATGAAAGCAATCAAGGTATGGGAGTCTGTAGACAGTACCATCACTGAAAGTAGCAGTGTTGAAATACTAGGGGCAGCAAACCTAGATGTGATGTCTAGTATCTAAAACCTCTACCAACTGTATGCGACGATTCAGAGATGCCACCTCAGATTCAGCCTGCCCACGAGCTCTCTTCTCGGCCTCTGCCTCCCACTGCAGCCGTTCCACCCAGTCCTCGGCCTCATCTGTGTGCTGCTGCAGAACCTGGATATTACGCTTCATTGCATCAATGGTCGACATACCGAACATACATGTGTGTGAGACAGCATACCGAACAGGGATCAAACTCGGTAATAAACCACTGCACCCGAACCACCAACTAAACAGATAGAGTATGCATAATCCCTTTCTCTAATCTGTTTAATTCCGAAGTTCAACTCACTAAAAAGCAGTGTAAATTTCTCAAGACAGCAAACACGACCAAATACTTTTTAAGGGGAAATAACTAACCATACACAAACACAGTTTTCATTTTTTTACTTACGCTGATTTTCAATTTTCCGCTTGCCTTCCAATAATCCATTTGCTTGCCTTCCAATAATCCATTTGCTTTCCTTCCAAGTTCCAACTCAGTGATTGTTTCCCGCTCGCAGCCAGCCAGCCGGACATGATGAGAGCTCACTTCCGACTGGCTGGTATGCTCCTTAAAGGAGCCAACACTCTTTAAAATACGTACGTATTTTTTTTTGTCAAAAAAGCTACCCTCTTCTAAAAAAAGTTGTACTGAAATCAGTACATTGCGTATGCCTCCCGACGTCCCTGCTTGGTCCGACAAAAATGGAAAAAGTCATAATATACTTTTTAGAAGGTTGGATGTGGAATAAAATAGCTAAACATTGAAAAGGATTTTGAATTGAAGCAGCAAAGACTAGCATTAGGGTGTATTATAGGTTTCTTACCATGCAAAGTGATAGGGCAAGTAAGGTAAGGGGTAAAAAAGAGTAGACAAAGATACCATCAAATCAATTGTTGAGTTGTTTCAGTTAAAATTAAGTGGATGGCAACTCTTTTTCTTATGGGCTGGTGATGAAAGGTGGGGGTTGGGTTTAATGTTATGTTTTTATGTTATTTGAGTGCAATGTTACATTTCAGCTGTGATTATTTGTGCGGTGCTGTATTTTATGATATGTTTCTTATTTATATTGACATTTCCATAAATATTATTTCAGTATATTCTTTCTCTGTTTCTTCTTTAGTTTCTCCAGCTGTCAGAGATCTCAGCAATCTCAGTTTATGTAAATAAGAAACAAAAAAATGTATATCTAAAACAATAAAGCATCAAAGCACTAAATACTCAAGTTTACAGATGAGTACCATACCTCAAATGAAAGTCCAAAAATATACAACTTTATAGATGATTTAAAGCCAGTGAACACCAGATACATGTTTAACCACCTTGGTAAAAGGTACCAGAAATGCAGCCCTTAAAAAGCACAAAAAAAAGCATTGTCCAGAAGTGTCCGTCCAGTCACTTGGGACTTCTAAGTGCCTAGGCCTAATGAATATAGGACATGATTTCCACATAAGTTACAGAACACCCAGGTCTGACTCTGGAAGGTACAAGTTCTGTGTGGAAATAAGACATATACCATTGCCTGAAAACCAACATGTGGCATGAGAATGTATCATAATGGTAAATCTCCATAGATTCAAACATCACCCTGTTCAGGTTTGTAAAAGGCAGATCATGTCTGGTAAACCTGATTGACTTCTTTGAAGCAGTCCCCAAAGCCATAGATGATAGAAAGGTGGTTCACACAGCTTATCTAGATCTCGCCAAGGTTTTTGACACCACTCCCCATTCTGGAATTATAGATAAGCTCATTAAACTAGGTATAAATCCCTATGTCATAAGATGGGTTACCAACTGGCTCATGGACAGAACCCACATGTGAAAGTAGCAGACTCAAAATCCGACTTCAGACCAGTGACAAGTGCAGTACCACAGGGTTCAGTCCTGGGTCCTCTCCTGTTTTGTATCTACTTCTCTGAAGTACAGGCTAACACAGAAGGTCTTTGGCTAACAAAGTTTGCAGATGACTGCAAACTAGGAGCCATAATCAAAACTCCTAACGATGTGGACATCCTACAAAAGGGCCTCACTGAGACAGATGCCTGGTGTCAAAGCCATGGACTGAAGCTCAATGCCAAAAAGTGTATTGTCATCCCCTTTGGTAAAAACTCTGTACCCTTGAACTATCACATAAGTGATAGTCTACTTAACACCGAAAGTGTGATGAGACCTTGGGACACAGGTGGACAATAGTCTCTCCTTTGATGATCACATTGCCACAGTGGACAGGAAATCCTTCTACGTGGCTCTTCTCATCACAAAAGGTTTCTCATCCAGAAAAAAAAAGGTCATTGTTCCCCTCTACTTATCACTGATTAGACCCATTATAGAGTACAACACCCCTTTTGGTATGTACCTCACAAGATATCTACAACAACTGGAAAGGCCACAGAAATACCTCACAAAGAGGATTACTGGCCTCAAACAGATGCCCTACACAGACCATTTCAAAAAAACTCCAGCTTTACTCCATTGCATATCGCCTACTCAGAGGCAATCTGTGCCTAACATACAAACTATGTCAAACCCAGAGCTGTTGGACATGCTCCACTTAAAGAAATCCCAATCCCTCCTAGCTAGATGCTCTAGGGATCTAAACCTTGTCACCACAATAAACAGAACATGCTGAAGGGATAGATTTCTATCCCAGAGACTTCCCATACTCTGGAAAAAACTACCTATCTATATCAAACAAAGCTCCTCATTAGCACTCTTCAAGAAAAGTCTTGATGATTGGATGTGAAATAGGAAATTCACCCCAGGGTTCACTTCTGAAGAGAAGAGCTTTGAGGTAGTTATAGTAACAGTGTGAACTATGAAGGATATTTAAAATATGTATCAAGCTATTCAGTAGCACCTATATAAAAGTAATAAATCCAAAACACGGAAACAGTCCACCAACTGCCGAAAGTAACACTTTATTAACTGACTCAAAAAAAGCTCCAAAATCGTAAACGCTTTGAATAACCACTGTGCGTTTTCGTCCACATAAATACGTAAGACTTCATCAGACAAACACATCCTTCCAAAGTTGCTCATTATATACTCCAATGTAATTAAAAAACAACCAATAAAAAATCATTGCATTATATCCTCATTAAAAAAGTATACAAGAAAAAGGCTCATTACAAACAGATTATGAACTGGATAAAAACATTTGATATTCACCACATTCTTACTAAATCACATTTACTATACCTATATAAAAGTAGCAACAAAAAATAAGCATCAGCAGTTCAAATGTGTATCCTTTGGTATGCCAGACTTCTTATCCATGGTTGCTATAACGCTGGCATTGTCATATTCTTTCTCAGATATCCAAGTGATTTCTTAAAGTTCTTAAGTTTGGTGTATGACCTTCTTACTTGTGGTATTCTGTTCCAGTTTGAAGAAGGATTTTTTTCAGGCACCCTATTGTCGGCTCTACTAATTCTGAGTGCCAGCAAACTGAAAAAAAAAATTGCAAATATCAGAAGAGCGAATCTCAGTCATTGCTCTTCTCCTTTAAACTGTGAGAAGAGCGAATCTCAATCATTGCTCTTCTCCTTTAAACTATCAGAAGAGCGAATCTCAATCATTGCTCTTCTCCTTTAAACTATCAGAAGAGCGAATCTCAATCATTGCTCTGCTCCTTTAAACTATCAAAAGAGCGAATCTCAGTCATTGCTCTTCTCCTTTAAACTGTCAGAAGAGCGAAACTCAGTCATTGCTCTTCTCCTTTAAACTGTCAGAAGAGCAAGTCTCAATCATTTTTCTTCTCCTTTAAACTATCAGAACAGCGAATCACAATCATTGCTCTTCTCCTTTAAACTATCAGAAGAGCAAATCTCAATCATTGATCTTCTCCTTTAAACTATCAGAAGGGTGAATCTCAGTCATTGCCCTTCTTTAAACTGTCAGAAGAGCGAATCTCAATCATGGATGCCAAGATTTACCTCTCGAGCTTTACTCTTGATGTAAATTTCTTCGCGTCTATGTCTCAAACACATAATAAGTTGGTTTTGATCGGTGACCCACTCTTAATCCTCTATGTCTTCAATTTCCACTTTGCAAGCCTTTTTCTTAAACGCTTACACATTAAGTGACCTGAAGCTATAAGTTATGACACAATAAGAAAAAAAAAACAAAGTAAAACGATTATAAATTATACAGAGTTACCTAAGGCAAAAGCACTATATTTTATTAACATACAGAAATAACATAATGATCTCAGAAAGCTGCAAAGACATATGTTAATTAAAAAACAGTAATGCAAACTGATTAGAATAATAAACTAATACAAAAAAAAAATAATAAACTGTCTAAGAAAGCCTTTCAGAAGCTTCCAAGATTTCACATATTTTGTAAACAGTTCATCAACATCTTCGTAAATCCACTCATGAGACAAGGTAAAAGCAGTAACAGAGTTGAAAAATAGTAGCAGCGAAGTTTAATCATGACATGTCCCACGTTTACCAACAACCTTCTAAACATTAAGCCAGAGATTTTCCCAGAGTGCTAAACTTATTTCAGCATGCAAGCTCAGAGTCCAAAATATTCACAGCTAACAAGCAGAGAGTGAATGATGATTCAAAGTCTGACCAATCAAATCTGAAAGGATACACAGAGCCCAATGCATCTTGGTATACAGGGACCATAGCTGGATATGTTCAAAGCACACAGTATTCCCAAGCCATTTGCAGGGATGTAATGGAAAGATCATGAACACAAGGGTTAAAGTCTTTGAGTTACTGAAACATTGGATTAACAAGCACAAGGCTCATCACCTCTAGAGCACCTGGCCGTGCAACCACACATGAAACAGATGACAATCCAGAGTTTCTCCTTGATTGAGATTTGCCTGCCTTAACCCTATTCAATAAGAACAGGCTTAATTCATCTAATGTTTTATGCTTTATATCTTTACCAAAGAAAATTGGTTATTTATTTTGGGACTTAGAAGTCAAAACCTTCATTTCTTCCTGAAGCGGCATTGCATACCCCCAAAATCAATATAAAGTAATGAAGTATGGTGAACTGTGTTAGTAATTTATACAGCAGCATGGTGAATACTAATTAAATAAAAACTTCATTACATACAAGTCTAGAGTGCCACAGCTTGTCAGTAGATGTATGAAGCTAGCATTAATTGCCTGCAAGTCAAGTGACACAGTTTTATTCTTACCCATGTCTTTATTCCCATAAATAAATGTAGGCACATCCGGAACATTGATATGTGAATTTAAATCATATAGAAAATGAAACTTGTTACTTCATGTTTTTTCTGACATAAGCTTTAAAGGAGCCATTCCTTGGTATGTTTTTGAATTGAATATATTGTTTCTATTGTGGTCTTTCTGTAACTCTGGTTGTGGCCTTACCTTATCATAAATGTCATTTACCAGAGTTGCAGATTTAGTATTCAGAATGATCCAGTTATTGAGATGGACATAGATGGAATGGGACCATCTTTTAGACTGTGCAGGGGATACTAGACATCAGAACACGCAGTAAACATTCTGAACTGTGTGACAGGCTAGAGCACCAAATTTTCCAGAAGTACAAACATTCCTCTGCATCAGAAGTCAAAGCCTCACAATGTAATATTAGGTCTGTTCTATAAATAACTGGAAATCATTAAACTATTTCTTGGCATATGAGAGCATTACTTAAATAAGAAAAATATTTCTCCTTTTCCTAGGATGTTAAAGATAATGACATTTTAATGCACTTTTTATTTGTTTCAAGATTAAAAAAATAAAACCCTTTACTATTTTAAATGTATTAGCATAAGCGAGGAGAGTGTGTTGAGCAGATGGAAAGAATACTTTGAGGGGCTTGATGAATGAAGAGAATGAGAGGGAGAGAAGGTTGGATGATGTGCGGATAGTGAATCATGAAGTTCAGTGGATTAGCAAGGAGGAAGTAAGGATAGCTATGAAGAGGATGAAGAACGGAAAGGCTGTTGTTCCAGATAACATACCTGTGGAAGCATGGAGGTGTTTAGGTGAAATGGCAGTGGATTTTTTAACTAGATTGTTTAATGAAATCTTGGAAAGTGAGAGAATGATTGAGGAATGGAGAAAAAGTGTTTCGGTACAGATTTTTAAGAATAAGGGTGATGTACAGAGCTGTAGTAACTACAGAGGGATTAAACTGATCAGTCACAGCATGAAGTTATGGGAAAGAATAGTGGAAGCTAGGTTAAGAAGGGAGGTGATGATTAGTGATCAGCAGTATGGTTTCATGCCAGGAAAGAGAGATGCGATGTTTGCTCAGAGAGTGTTGATGGAGAAGTACAGAGAAGGTCAGAAGGAGTTGCATTGTGTCTTTGTGGATTTAGAGAAAGCATATGACAGGGTGCCTAGAGAGGACTTGTGGTATTGTATGAGGGAGTCGGGAGTGTCAGAGAAGTATGTAAGAGTGGTACAGGATATGTACAAGGGTAGTGTGACAGCGGTGAGGTCTGCGGTGGGAGTGATGGATGCATTTAAGGTGGAGGTGGGATTACATCAGTGATCAGCTCTGAGCCCCTTTTTATTTGCAATGGTGATGGACAGGTTGACAGACGAAGTCCGACAGGAGTCCCCGTGGACTATGATGTTTGCAGATGACATTGTGATCTGTAGTGAGAGTAGGGAAAAGGTGGAGGAGACCCTGGAGAGGTGGAGATATGCTCTAGAGAGAAGAGGAATGAAGGTCAGCAGGACTAAGACAGAATATATGTGTGTGAATGAGAGGGAGGATAGAGGAATGGTGAGGATGCAGGGAGTAGAGGTGGCGAAGGTGGATGAGCTTAAGTACTTGGGATCAACAGTCCAGAGTAATGGTGAGTGTGGAAGAGAGGTGAAGAAGAGAGTACAGGCAGGATGGAGTAGGTGGAGAAGAGTGTCAGGAGTGATTTGTGACAGACGAATACCAGTAAGAGTGAAAGGGAAGGTCTACAAGAGGGTAGTGAGCCCAGCTATGTTATATGGGTTGGAGACGGTGGCATTGACAAAAAATCAGCAGTCAGAGCTTGATGTGGCAGAGTTGAAGATGTTAAGATTTGCACTGGGTGTGACAAGGATGGACAGGATTAGGAATAAGTATATTAGAGGGTCAGCCCAGGTTGGAAGGTTTGGAGACAGAGCCAGAAAGGCAATATTACGTTGGTTTGGACATGTGCTGAGGAGGGATGCAGAGTATATTGTGAAAAATATGCTAAGGATGAAGCTGCCAGGTAACAGGAAAAGAGGGAAGCCTAAGATAAGGTTTATGGATGTGGTGAGAGAGGACATGCAGGTGGTTGGTGTGACAGACCAAGATTCAGAGGACAGGAAGAAATGGAAACAGTTGCTCTGCTGTGGCGACCCCTACCGGGAGCAGCCGAAAGAAGAAGAGGACTATTTTAAATGTATTAAACCCAATAAATGGAACAGAAGTGCAGTTATCAGACCTTAGTCCCTGCTGCAGCTTCCTGGCTATCCAGCTGTCCCTGTAAACAGTCCTCCAAACCCAGAACATTAGGGGAAGGTCTGTGGCATGCATTTTAAAGTGCTCATGCACTAGGGTCTAGGAACTGCTGCAAGAAAAAACTCATCTGACAGAATATCGACATGCTGCAGACACAGATAAACACTAATTCACTACAACTCTTTTCAGAAAACTAAGGACACTACAATGGATGAATCACTGGACACTGACTGCACCTTTACTGGATGTATCATGTACACAGCCAGTATTCAACTCATTTTCTGTTAGACATTCATTTAAACATTTCTCCAATTTCTCCTTAACAATTTTCCATCCTCAGTATGAAAAATAAATTGTTTTGCTAATGTAATTTCTCATCCACTCCTTTGTTTTCTGTAGTATCTTACTGCATTCTCACTTGACCTCCCACTTTCACAGAAGACAGATGCCTTGTCCTTTGGTTCTTTGTGTAGCCTGGCCTTCCTCTATTTGCTTTTAACTATACAAAAGTATTCAGGCTGAAGAAGGGAAGTGAAGATATTAACTCCCCTCCTAAATTCATGAGCAGTCAGCACGTGTGCCAATAAAAGATGCGTATCTTGCAGTGGAGCATCTCCATAGACCAACAAAGGTAAGTATATCTCAATGCAAAGGGCACAGTCTGCACTATTAATTTATCACAATGTTGCCTATATCCCAGGCTGTTCCCTTAAGTCAGATGTTTGAATGCAGGCAGCCAAGATCAGAGGTGAAGCACTGAAACTCCCTTCCCAAAAAAAAAATAAGAAAAAAAAAACTCTATCCTTACATACTTCCGACCATGATCCAATAGCACTACATTAGGAAACGTGTCCAGAAAGCAGCCAAAAGTGTGCCAGCTGCACTAACATGTTATCGTTTAAGTTATCATTCATACTAATACCACCTTTATGTCCCTTAACAATATGTAAAGCTGCTCTTTGAGATACTGCTGGCAATAACAGAATGTTAAAAAAATGCCTCAGGAAATCTATTCTCTTCCAGAGGGAAGTCAAAAGCTTGGAGCATTCCTCATCAGGCTTTATTGGTCATACTCATGGTCTGCATCATTTACAGATAAAACGGTATGCTATAGTCATGGCTAATACCATGTCTTCAGCTGTACAAAATGTCTGTGGGATTCAGCAAACTTCTGTGCAGGAATAGCTTATTCCTGTATGGAAGGGACTGTTCCTGTGCAGCACAGCAGCACACCATACATATCTATGAAGTTATGCTGCTGTGTTCTAAAATGGACACGGTTCTATGTACGAGCACAGGGGCATGTCTGTTCAGAGCACAGACACTAAATACGCCCTGTGCTCAGAAAGTCCCGTACAGCACTTCTGTAGCTTAGCTCTAATATTATGCCAGTATTTCAGGGTCCACGGACACTGAAATGCAAAATAGAAGCCTTTCAGTGTCGGCGGACATTGAAAATAAAAATGAGCAGTAAGAAAGTGATACTGGGAGTGTGTCACAGCCTCTGGGACACACCCCCTGTACTGCTAAAGTGTAGTACAGCACTTTTGCTGTTTGCAGAAGCAGGAAATGTGTGCAAATGCACACATAACAGGATAAATCCCACAAGTATACACAAGCACAACCCTAACATTACAAACTACATTAAGCCGATACTGTACATGTCATGCATCAGCATGAAACATGCACAGAATCTTGAAAGCCCAGTCACTGCAGTATGTAACAAACAGAGTCCCAAGTAGTTGTCACAACACCACAATATACACCCCATAACCTACAGAAAATAATAATAAAATATCCTTGTATATAATGCCCTAAGGGATGTTTAAGTGTAGCTAAGTGGGCATGTACATTACAGCTTAAACATATCGTAGGAGTTAAATGAAAACAGATAACATAATTATCCAGGCCATTATAGTGTGGTGATTAGAGTTACAGCTTTACATTCAGGTATGCAGGGTTTGAGTCCCAAGCTAGGCAATTTATTTTATCATGTGAAACTATTATTGTAGCAAATGTAAATTATGTAGCAATTATTTTTTGTCAACCAGGGTAGAGTAGCAGTTTCAAAACTGAGATGTCAGCGTAGAAAAGCTGTGAAACCCCCATATAAACACACGTGCTCCATACAGTACAGTCACACAAGAATATAATGTAATGAAACCACATAAGGAGATGTCATGGGAGGTAAATTTAAAATTATAAATGTGTATGTAAATATTTAATTTTATATCATACAATGACTGGCCATTAACATACAGAAATGAGTACACTAATTGGCCAGCCCAAACAGAGTGCCTGTTGTAACTTTGAGAGTATGCAAATGGAAAAAGGTCCAGATGCCTGGACTATTTCCATTTGTATATCACCTGTGTGTATTTCCAGTCTGCAGAGATAGCAATGGGTAAATGAAGATCTCCGCTGTATTTTGAACATATCTCACTATGTGTGACGAGTTGAAGAACTTGTATAACATAGCAAGATATCATAAAATAATGCAATGGAGATCTTCCTCTCAACAGAGAAAGGACAAACTCTGCTGCCTTTTTAATATATCTCACTATGTTATACGACCTCATCACCTCATATAACATACCGCAATATGTTAAAAAAAGCAATCGAGATCCCCCTATCTCTGTCTCTACCTCTGCACAGCACTGATGTACTGCATAAGTGTGGGAACATGTCCCTTACGCATGTGCAGTACATCAGAAATGGCCCAGGATACCGGAAAACTGTGGAAGGGCAGCATGAAGGCATGATACAATGACATAAGAATTGTCTACTTAAATAATGTCATTGTATAATAGCAATAGCCCATGGCTGGGTGTGGGCCATGCTGGACTTACCCATTGTTGGCATTGTATGGTCATGAGGGCATTAACCACGTGACCAAATCATACCAACTGTGGGTAAATCTAGCATTACCCACATCCAGCTGTGGGTTATTGCTTAAATATAATATTATATGTATGATATGCATAAATGTGACTTAATTAGTTTGTATCCCTTAGACCTTGTTCTGCCCAGCAACAAAATAGTCAGTGCTGCCAAGTTCCAAACCCAGGACACTGTCCTCAACAATCACACCAACATACCACTATACCATCTAACCTGTGTTATGCTGTAGTGCTTTAATGAATGTATCCTGCAGTCAGGTCATTTAACATTAATAAAAAAAATAGCAGTCCCAAGTGTTGAATGTATGACCCAGAGCATTTTAATCAGAGAAATGTACCAGCTCACCAGCTGATCTGTAGGAATTACTGTTGCCTTTTCAAACATATCATGCAATAGAGGCATACAACATTAGGGAGAAAGTGTCGTGGAACCCTTTGTGTATTGTATATAGACATGTACACATACACACACACACACACATATATATATATATATATATATATATATATATGTGTGTGTGTGTCAGATGAAACATATATATGTTGTACAGATAGATATACATATATTAAATATGATGAAAAAAAAAAAAATATATATATATATATATATATGTAAAAAACATGCAGTGCAGTTATTTTTCTGAACCACCCCTCCCAACCTTTTAGTGCAAGGAACCTGTACAAAGACTGCAAAGGAGGGGGGGAATGGGCCACATATATGGGCATAGTTCGAAAATTGTTGTTACAAATGAAGACGAGTTACAGCAACTGTGTGTGTTGCAGCAAACAATCACTGAATGATATGATGATGGGAACTAACATGTCATGTTATGTATTAACTGACATAAATCCTTGGATCATCACCATGATTTACCAGACAAGTAGAAATAAATTGTGGAACTGAACAAACGTATGGACCAAACATCTGGTCATTCTGTTGAAACTCTGTCTGTGGAGAGGTATGTATGTGGATATGAATGTGGACCAAGCCTGACAAAGTGGGTGACAGAGGCATGAAAATAGGTACATGCACAAAATACATCAGTAGATAAGCTGAGAACGTTCACGTAGTAACAATGTATGTCCTAACATATCAACTGAAATATCACAATTCCAGGACTCAATTGCTTCTCATTAGTTACTGACGTCAGTCCCCCACATCATCCCATTGATGTGTCATGCATACATAACAGTTATGGGGACCAGTCCAAAGATATTGACCACACAACTGGACATCCTATAAATATGTGGATATAACACAACAGTAGGGAAACTACGCTGAGCTACTGAGCAATGTCCAGACTACAGTCAGACTGACATAACACTACCCAGGCCCAGCTCTGGGGCTGTACACATGCAGTAGCAAATATAACAGGCAGTTCAGGGATGTAATTCTAGTGGAACACAGACACTGGTGTAAAAGTGCATACCCCCAAACACAGTGACAGCAACATACCAGTAAGTAAACTGAACATGACAGTATAATACTGTGAGAGCAATCACATACCGTTTGCCACTCACACATTACCACTACATATACTGCCCCAATCCACAGTGTAGTGGGAATCCGGAGGTGTTACATGACATGTCACAGTCAGCTCCTACAAGCATACAGACCTGATAGACCACCAGCAGTTGTAGCAGCATGCACAGTTAGATAGGTAAAAGATGTATGGCACTCACAGCTGCTACTATCCCTACCCAACCTAAAAAACATAAACACATAACACTGCTATGCAACCTTGGCAGTCTGTTCACAATGGCCAGACAGACATACTGTCATATGTGCAGATTTCCAAAGAATTACCAGGGTGTGGATGCATATCCCTGGTTACCGCTGCATACCATGGTCAGGAGTTTGCCAGGTCATTGTCATGCTAACTGGTGTGCATTTGGTAATTAATGATATACCATACCTCTGCACCTTGTAGTGTAGGACATCTGGACAATGCATAGCATACGTATGGGACAGGGGGCTGGAAAGAGGGACATATCACACATACTGGTGTTACAAACTGAGACAGTAGCTGCTGTTACATGTGTTCTTGTAACATCACATCCCCGAAGGAAATGATGTGTGGAACACCAATGGATGAAAACATGTACTGACTACAATCTTCACATGATCCTACCAACCTCACAAAAACAGATGTTGGTCTAGGAACAGGCCAAGCATGACAGGCGAACATCTGGCCAGTCTGCGAACAATATGACAGTTGAGAGCTTTGTCAAAGGCATATCACTATCAGATGTCAAGTCACCCAGTAAATGCATGTCCAGACAAACCCTGTCAATGTAGCAACCCCCTATGTGTATAACAACGTTAATGACATACAAGCTGTACGAAACTCTGGAGCATTGTCCCCCATGTTGCTGGGCTGTCTCCACATGTCCTGTCCTGTGAGGTAATTCCACCTACTGTATGTGAAGTTGTAGCCCCCTACACCTCCGTAATATCCCCTGCATAGGCAAGGTAAATGAGCAAGGCCCACATGAAGGGCATCCCATATGGTGGAACTAGCAGCTGTGTCCAGGTCCACATCACAGTACTATGTGGGAACCTACATAGCTTTATGTGGCCTCAGCAATACCCAACAGGATAACATCAACCCCCTCAAGATAGGCTGAATGCTTGTGGTGGACAGCAGCAATACACAAACCACAGACTTGGCCCCTAGATTGGCTGTACCAGCCAAATCAGGAGCATGCACCAACCTGGCATCAAGTCAGCCTTTGTCTGATCAAGCATATAAGGTCCCAGGTGAAGTACTGTAAGGCTAACTATGAGAACAATTTGGACACATCCACCAAGGCCAATCACAAGGCCATCTTGACATATGTGTGCAATCTCTGAGGCCACATACCAGCCCACCCTGTAATGGTGGCCAATCAGTCCACACATACATGCAACATAGCTATAGGCAACATGCTGCAGATAAGTTTAGGGCAAACATCACCCCCCTAGCTCAACAGTACTATAGCTGGATATGCACAACATCCACATCCCACCCTCATCACCAGTGAGCAGGTACAGATTGCCTACCGAAAGGCAACATATGTAGGTATCAATGACACTTGATAACATCCCTGTCTGCATCCTACATGAACTCAGGCATGTGTACCTAGCAACATTACACACCGTATTCATAACAAGGCTTGGCACCATCCACACCACATCCACATGGAAGATGGCCAATGTCATCCCTCAACACAGACTTGAATGAAGAGTACAGGAGTAGGAAATTAAGCAGCCCTCATTGGTGGGAATATGACACTTCAGGACTAGCAGTGCAATGCAAGCAAATACAGTGCTGATAGATTATAGGGGTATGGTGTGGTCATGAGTAGTGGCTACTGGTATTCAATGTAGATGTGCTGGTTTTGTACATATGTTTGCCAAATGTATGAGGTCCTGTGATGTGTCTCCCTTATTACATCTCCAAGATGCAATGTCACATCAGCAAAGGTCAACATTCTCAGTGGCTCAAACAAATATAATCATAGAAGCCATACTACACAATCATGCCATAATGTTTATCTGCAAGAGAGGACGACCTTGTCCACAAGGTAAATGATGTTGGCCTGCATGCATGTACATACAAGCAGTTCTGGCATCATGAAAGTGATCTCATATGCCATGCCTGGCAAAGGGCTGGTGCAGTGGCCAGGCACCACACAGCCACAGGCGTGGGCCTGGCCTTGCAGCCCCACTGGCACCCACCAAGGAGCTCCACGTCTAACTTTGGGCACCCATCCCACTAGAACAGCAGAGTACAGACCCCCCTCATACTGGAGGTGTTTGGCACCAAGACAATGGATGAGGAATATGCAGGTAAGGCCACAGTGTAGATTACTAGACTAGTGTAGCAGACATACTTGTAATTGTAGAGTATCTGTGTACATGTCTTAGGTCAGATTGCTGTTGTGGATGGGGTTTTCTAATGCAAAGATGTGCACATCTATGGTGAAAGACAGCAAATTGTGTAGTATTGGGCGTTGTACTGTACATGTGCACACATGCTGCATCCATCTTGTACCAATGCCAATTGTGGGTCTGCTGACCATGCTCCTCTCACACAACTACCTAGGTCCCTCCTGTCTGCATGTGGGATGGCAGCCTGCAGCTGGTGAGTATGAAATTGTACTGTTGCAGTTTGCCAATACCCCAGGCATGTGAATGCCATGCAGTGTTTCATGCACACAACTGTCACTTATAGCGTTATTGCTTCATGTGCATGTTCAACTGTGTTGGGGTCAACTGCTTTGCATCGCAGTGGTCAACACAGGGGCCTATCTGATGAGAATGTATCATCCCTGTAGCATAACACACGGCCTGTCAGTGCAAGATGTCTGGACAGAGAGCAACACAATGGGTGGACAAACGGCCTAAGGTAGGGATATGTGTGAAGCATTACTGTTGTATAGTGGATATAAACAGTGTACACACCCCTGTTAGGATGCCAGGTGTTTGTGATGTCTATACAAATTGAGACCACAATATGTCAGCACTTTTCTTTTCAAAACTGTAATGTGACCTATGACATGAACAATTCCCTGTACAAACAATCAATCTGTTGGCCACCAAATATGGAGTATACAAACCTCACAATATGCTGGATGAATATGTGTCCACACCCTTCAAGGAATATGTTATTGCAGCAGCTTGTGATTTACTGACAGCATACAGCCTGCTTGGGTACAGAGCACCCAGCAATTAAAGGCACTCTGACTAACACCAAATAACAGTCTGCTGTCCGAGTGGGATAACCGTAACATATGCTCAGTTGCCTGCAACAGCAACAACCATGGCTTGCAGACAGTGTACAAAGCAGCAAAGGGACCTCATATTTGAAATATATCAGTCAAGAGTGGGATACAACAACATTACCACAGCAGTGCATACACCATGGAACACAGTGGATGCAGTTGTCAAAAGGTGGAGTGAATATGGGACAATACTGCTGTTGACAAGAACCTGATGTCCCTCCAAAAATGATGACAACACATTTCAAGACCTGCCCAGGGAGGTTGCCACAAGACATACAGCAACACAAAGGGAGTTGCAGGAACTCCTTGCTAGTACTGGTGTTCTGTACTACCTGTGAGAACACTCTTCCATATTCTGCATACGTCTGGCCTATGGGGTAGGGTCAGAAGATGAAAGCATATCCACACACCAAAAACAGCCAGGGGTGGATACAAATTGCAATACAACACATCATGTCTCCCAAAGGCAGGTGTGAAAATGAGTTATGGTGTAATGAGGCTAGGGATCTACCTCACAGCCACAATAACAACAGGTATGTGTGGTGCAAAAACAACACCTCTCATAACCTGAACACCAACATCCCCATGGTGAATCACATTGGTGGCAGCAGCCAGCTGCAGGGCTGCTGTTCCTCAGATAAAACAGGGCCTGTAGTCATGGTGGTAGAAATTCTGAACATTTCCTAGTAACACCCACTTCTACCCAAAATCCATCAGGCATCTGCAAGATTGCTGAGGATGAGGAGGTATGTCAGCCTTCAACATGACAAAGAACTGCAGTATACATCCAAGGCAACCTAAGAATGGCTCCACCTGAACACAAACATGGGTATGGATTGGCCCTGCCAAAGCCTGGACATACATCAGATAGAAAACCCCACTGTGACCTGATGAGGGCTGTGCACATGAGCTGCCCTTGCATTCTGATACAGTTGGGTGACCTTTGCATGGAAGAGTGGCCAAATAATGCCAAGTCAGTATGTGCCATGCTGATAGACACCTTCACAAGAAGAGTGAATTGTGTAAGCCACTTTCAAGGTGCTTCAACAACTTATCATTTTAAGAGTGTGTACACGTATGCAATCAACATATTATACATATTGCAGTCATCATATTTTACATGCATCACGTGTTTGTTTATCGATTGGATTGCACAGGTCATATGTCACATGAAAGGTGGGTAACATATTTGAATGCATTATTGTGGTCTCATCCTTTATATTACAAGAACATGGCATGTTAACAGGGTTATGTACACTTATCATATCCACTGTAAGCTTACAAGGCTGATGGTGTAACAGGGATTGTGTGACCATACATTCACTGCTCATTTGCAGATCTGATACTCACATGTATGTCATTAATCAGTGATGTCACTCCCGTGATTTTCCCACATATATCACAGAGAAACACAGCGGTTATGTGAAATAGAGCAGGCATATGAGCCAGACTGCTACACATCCTGTGAGGATATGTACAGTTGTGAGGTATGTTCTGTAGTACTTGCCACTGTGCTATACAGGTGAACAGCAATGGTGTGTACATGGCTACAGTCTGTGCTGGGGAACGGCCATCACACACACTAACACTATTCACATATCCAAGAGCTTTAAATTGTCAGTTAAATGTTGTACAACTGGCTGCAATGCATGATGTTGACAGCCGTGTGTCATGCATGTCACCATGTGGGTAATGTGTGCTCTGTGTAACAGATTTGTGCCACCTGACCTGTAAGTGTGTGAGTGTGTGTGTGTGTGTGTGTGTGTGTGTGTGTGTGTGTGTGTGTGTGTGTGTGTGTGTGTGTGTGTGTGTGCCAGGCAACATTAAAGTGCAGGTATTAATGTACATATGTTGTCTTCCTCTCACAGATGGAAATTGGATCTGGGCCCCCCCCTTTTGAAACAATGTCAATATCTCTGCAGACTCTGCCAATGATTATAGGAATACTGAGGTACAAGTGGGGTTGGCAAGGGCTGAATCTGTGCCATTAGTTGGTATCCCACCTTTGTGCACGTCATCACTGCACACAGTGACAATACCCACACATACCTCATCACCAGTGGCCACAGATGATGGACAGTTGGCAGATGGTGGCATTGAACAGGCTAGTGTGGTGACTATGGCAGGTGTGAGAGTAGATACTGGCCATAGCCAGAGTGCAGGCAAGGTACCACACAGGCAGATGGACAGGGGTGCTTGCAGGAGGAATGCTGCTCATTGGACCACTGTTGCAGGTGCAACAGAAGGAGTCATCAGACGCATGTTCCAGGTTGTCATGGATGCACAGGCACATAGTGAACACCACAACACACAAATACTCAGGGTAGTGGATGCAACTCTCCCTGATGTATGTGGTGACATACATGACCTTTTTGGGTCCACACCTCAAAATACTGAGGTGTGGATCCAACTACAAACTTATAACCTTGGGAAGCAACATCCCTCCCACTCCCCCCTGCAAAGGTAACCACCATGACAAACAACTCCAAAGCTAACCTTGGGCTCCTTAAAACAGAAGTGGCTAAGTTCACGTCATCCATGCAAATGTAGAATAGTTGAATAAACACCAGATCATACATCAATGCACTGTATGAACAAATACACATATACATGGATCTCGCCATGACCAATTGAACCAAGACGCTGTCCTCCAAAACAGGAAGCCAATGTGGTGGCCCCCTGTCATACACAAACTTGACAATGGAACAAATAAACTGATGTGGAAAAAGGTGAAGTCCCAAGACTGGAACAACTGCCTTATCGGCCTCAACAAAAGGTTGAGATCACTCATCAAATCCTCTAAAGCTAGCTATGAAAACAGAATTGCAGAGGATAGGAAAGACAAGCACAAGGCCTTCAATAGTTATGTGAATAATCTCCACGCCAATACCCAGATGTGCTCAGAGCTACTGCACAGTGGGACCTCCTATACCGAGACAACAGATATTGCCAATATACTGGCCGACAGATTCAATGTCAACCTGATCCCTGTCACACCCTCAAAGGACCAATCACAATACCAGTAGATTGTCAGACACCCAGTATTACTGCTGCACAGGTTAAATAGCACTGTCTAAGGCCAGGAATACATCTCCTATGGGACCTGCGAATATCCCTGGCTGTGTTCTACATGAACTACAGAGTGACCTGGCACCACACCTGTGTGTTCTGTTCATCACAACCTCACTTCAGGCTTTGTCCCTACCAAATGGCACACTGCTACCATCATCCCTCTCCACAAAGTAGGAGGGACTACTGACCCTGGGAACTATCACTCCATTAGCCTGATGAGTCTGATATGCAAAGCTATGGAACACATCATCATGGACCTACTAATCAAGGATATAGGGGATCTCCAAAGTCTGGATCCCACACAGTTTGGTTTTGTGGAGTGTAGATCATACCTGCTCAACCTGGTCAACTTCTTTGAGTCAGTCACCAGAGCTGTGGATGATGTCAAGGTGGTCATACAGCCTACCTTGATCTGTCCAAGGCCTTTGAAACCATTCTCCACTCTGAAATCATAGAAAACCCATTAAGGTAGGCACCAACTCCTATATCACTAGATGGGTTGGAAACTGGTTCATAGATAGACCCATGGTGTGAAAGTAACTGACTCCAAGTCAGACTGGTGACCAGTCAAGAGTGGGGTCCCACAGTGTTCGGTCCTGGGTCCTCCCCTGTTTGGTATCTACTTCTCTGAGGTGCAAGCCATCACAAGGGTACTCTGGCTGACAAAGTTTGCAGACAATTGCATGTTGGGAGCTATTATTAACTACCCAAGTGATGTTGACATCCAGCAGAAAGGCCTCACTGAGGCCAACGTCTGCTGTCAGAAGCATGGCCTGAAGCTCAGTGTCCAAATATGTGTCAGCATTCCCTTTGTGCACAACTCAGTTCCATAAATCACCACATCGATGGTAGTCCACTGAACACAGAAGGCATTATAAGAGATCTGTGAATGCAGGATGACAGCAACCTCTCTTTTGACAACCACACTGCCACTGTGGGCAGACAGTCCTTCTATGTGGAACATCTGATTACTAATGGTTTTGTATCCAGGAAGTAGGGGGTCATTGTCTCCCCTACCCTTCCCTCATTAGGCCAATCATCAGGTACAATGCCCCATTTGGCATGTACCTCAATGGACACCTGCAACAACTGCAGAGGCCACAAACGTACCTCACAAAGATGATCCTAGGCCTGAAACAGTCGTTCTATATGGACAGACTCAAAACACTCCAACTATTCTGTTTCATATCGACTACTTAGAGGCAATCTCTGCTTGCCCTTCAAAGCCACATCTGACCCAAATCTGTTAGAAATGTTAAATCCAAGGATATCCCAATCCCTCCACATCACATACTCCAGAGACCTCAACCTCATTAACACAATCAATAGAACATGCCAGAGGGATGGATGCATAACCCCAAGCATGCCCATGCTATGGACTAGATGTCTCATACATGTCAAACAGAGCACCTCAGTGACCCTCTTCAAGAGAATTCTTGATAAATGGATGGGAAATAGAGAATTCACCCCAGGGATCACTGCAGTGTCTCTACTCCAAAGAGGCACTGGGAAATAATGTCAGGTAGCACAAAGACAGGGTAATCCTCTGGCTAGGCTTATAAAGGCTCCAGGGTCATTAGCCTAGTATACACTTATGAACCTATGAACCTAAACATCTGGATATCCCATAAACATCTGTACAGAGGACTGGAATGGCTTGCACAATGGTTTAACATGATGCATGTGAGGCAGATGCCATTACCATGCTATATAAGGTAATGCCATCGGGAGGTGGTAAACAGGCATGGATGGTACACCAATCAAAATACTATCAGCCAAACAGGACATGATCTTTGGCCAAAGGAACACACACACAGTTGCCAGTACTGAGAATAGAATCCCTCCTTGACTAATTATTTCTACGACAGTGTTATGCAATTATCAAATGCACCATGGAGCTTACATGAAATCTCTTTGTCCCAAGTAACTTCTAAGGTGAGTGACATCAGCAGGCCTAGTAAAGTAAGGTGATGGGATAATTACAGGGTGGTACACAAATCAAAATGGCATAACCTACACACTACATGATTCACACACACACACACACACACACACACACACACACACACACACACACACACACACACACACACACACACACACACACACACTTGCCAGTAGTGGGATTAGAGCTCCTGCCTATCCAGTTATGTCTACTATAGTGTTTCACAGTTACTGCATGCACTGCTAAACTTATTGAATTTCCACATGGCCAAACCTGCTGATAACTGCACAGCTGAGGTAAAGTATTACAGGTGGCAGTATGCCTGCCTTCTGTTTCACCCTTACTTTGTGCTAGTTTGTTCTGCCTTGCATTTCAAATGGCATTATGGCTTGGCACTTCACCAGGTTAAAGTAGAAATAAGTGTGGCACAGCTGGAAGCCATCAGTAGTACTCGTTCATCACAGAAGTAGCCCCAGTACTTGCTAATTATGTCCACCCCTTCTGGCATGATTGCAGGGCAGTTTTCTGTGCTGTCACCCATTAGCCTGGTGCACTTTTCCATTCAGAGGCACTGTTGCAACTACCTCATGTACACAGACAGCCCTCACCTCTAAACTCCAAACACTCAGACCTGTGGGAGTTACCCATATATCACTCAATGTAGACATATGTACTCTCCAGCAAAGACTGGACTAGCAGGTCAAGAGGATAAGATCAATACCTGCACCACAACATGTGGAACACATAGTTCACCATAAAACCCTCTTTGACAGTCATGACATACAGCGAAAAGCCAAACACCCACCTTCACAGAGGCACTCAATGAACATTTACCCAAACAGCACAGACCAGCAAGACAGTCATCCACTAAGATACCATGACATGGCACATGCCAAGGGACACATATTTAACCTACACAGTGTGCCCCTCAACCTAAGCTCCTTCTCAGGGGATTCAGTATTTCTCTGCATGGGATGACATTACTGACAGAATTCAATCCTCTGCATTCATGAAGCTCTGTGTCAGAATAGTGTTATTCTGACACAGAGTGGTTCGTGATCATGTAGAGCAGCAACGCACCTTGAATATTAATGAAGGTGCGCTGCTCAGCTTTTACACAGACACAGATTGTGTATGAGTGCAGGGAGGTGTGTCAAGGAGCAAAGCTCCCACAATATACATGCCTCCAGTACAGAAGTCAACAGTAACAAGAGTGTGTGTCCGTGGACACTACTGTTAGTGTCCGTGGATAAAAAAATAAAATAGTAAAACAGTAAAGCACACACAATACACTCCCAAGTATGTAAGAGCAATATTTAAAATCTGTCCCTATTTGTTCCCTCATCATTATATGCTCTCCCCAGAATGTGTGCGAGTACAAGGTAATGCAAAGCCCCAAACATGTTATTAATGTTCACACAGCCCCCCACACAGATAATGGTGCAGAAAGCAATGTCCCTACCCCTATTAAAATAATCAAAACACATATTTTTTTCATTTTATTCCCCCTTTGCAATAAAGTTTAAAGTGTAGCAACACAATAAACAGCCCTTGGAGATCTTGAACCCAAGATCCCATACACCCTGGTGAAACCACTTAACCACTAAGCCATTTGAGATGTAGAACATTGTGATGTTTTCCTAACATATCATGCACTCTGGTTATAAAACATTAATGGAAAATGACATTAGTCATAAACTCATGAACCCGTACACCATAGGAAAAGCAATTAACCAGTAAGCCATGCAAGACATAGAAGTTTAGGATGCTCTTCCCAACATATCATGCAGTCCGGTTATTTAACATTAATGGAAATAAAATTGCCAGTCTCAACACTTTAACACAGAAGCCCGTATACCATCGTCAAAGCACTTAACCACTAAGCCATTCAAAGTATTGGAATGTTATGATGTTTTTCCCAACATATCATGCAGTCCGGTTATTTATCATTAATGGAAAAAAATGACAGTTCCAGGTCTAGAACCCAGGACCTTGTACACTACTGTTAGAGAACATACCACTGCACCATCTGAGGTGAATGATTTGCTCTTGCTTTTTCAGACATATCATGCAATAGAGGCATACAACAATAGTGAGAAAGCTCTGTGGAAACAGTCATGTGTTGTATATAGACATATATACATATCTATATATAAACATATACATATATATATATATATATATATATATATATATATATATATATACCTCTCCATCTCATAATTTGATATATTTGTAGAATATTATATATATATATATATATATATATATATATATATATATATATGTGTGTGTGTGTGCGTGTGTGTGTGTGTGTGTGTGTGTGTGTGTGTGTGTGTGTGTGTGCATGTGTGTGTATGTGTGTGTGCGTGTTGAAACATATTTATGGAGCCATAGTGACACACACACACATACATACACATATATATATATATATATATATATATATATATATATATATATATATATATATATATATATATATATATATATATATATATATAGTCATTCTAACAGGATCCAGTATCTGTCTGCCTGGGATGACATGAATGACAGACCTTGATGCTTTGCCAGAGATGGCCTACATATGTCACCCCTGGGCTTCTGGATACTGGCCAAGGCTCTTGCCACCACTATAGTGCTGTTTTAGGAGGTGTTCCAAAGAACAAATTACCAGCATAACAGCTGCAAACAAATGCAATCTGAGAGTCATGCTGATCAACGCTAAAAGTCTAAATCTCAAAATGCACTTGCTTGAATCACTCCTTAAAATGGAGAACATCGACATTTGTGCTGTAACAGAGACCTGGTTCAAGGCAGCAGAAAGCACCCCTGTACTACCAGGCTATAACTCATTCCACACCTTTCAGCCCCAGAACTTGGACCAAAGCTCCAAAGGCAAGTGTAGTAAGTACCAATTGCCTCAAAATCATGTATCTGCAATTACAAATACTCTCACACAAACAAACACTCTTTTACATTTGCCAGGACCAAGATTAGAACTCCTACCTAACTAGTTTTCTGCACTACAGTATCACACATTTATCAGATGCTCCACAAGGCTTATATATTGGAAAGCTGTCCAAAGGCATCTTTGAAGGTGAGTGACATCAGCAGCAGTGATAAAGACAGGAAAAGGGAAGTGTAGTAAGTGGCAATGGCCTCAAAATCATGTCTCTACAACCACAGACGCTCTCACACAAACAAACACACATGTACCAGGACTGAGATTAGAACTCGTACTTAATTACTTTGCTGCACTATAGTATTAAGCATTTATCAGACACACCATGAAGCTTACATATTGAGAATTGTCCAAAGGTATGTTTAAAGGTAAGTGACAGCAGCAGTGCTAAAGGAGGGCAATGTGAAATTGAGTGAGTGGGAATGGCCTTAAAATCAGTCACCTACAAACAGACACACCTTTCCATTTGACAGGATTGTGATAAGGATTGCTACATAAAATAGTTATTGGTACTCTACTGTTGCACAGTTATCAGAAGCACAACAGACTCTATAGGGTTTAGGGCTAACAAAAGGAATGTGTACAGTGACTGGCTACAGCACATGCTCTGATATTGGGTAATGTGAAGTGTTTTGGGTGGGGATGGAGTAAAACTGCAATTCCTTCACACACAGTTGCCAGGACCAAGATTTGAAACCCTACATATTTACTTATTTACTTTAGTAAGTTATGCATTTATCAAACACACTATTGAACTTACAGAGCTGGGGCTTGTCCAAAGGTACATCTAAGGTGACATACATCAGCAGAACTATGGGATGTGTACTAGATGGGAAAAGCTTCATAATGGTACTGTCCCTCTCACTGTCTGCGTCTCTCTTCCCCAAGTGCATGTGTGTGTATGTTTGAATTATTCTTCTTGTGCATAGGTTCATAGGTAGATACTAGGCTATCTGCCCTAGGGCATTTATAAGCCTAGCCAGAGTGTATTTGGCTTCCGCCTCCCTATTAGATTAGCCTACTGTGCCTCTGTAAAGTAGGTCACAGAAGGTACCCTTTTAAGATTAGTTTACTGTGCCTCTGTCTACCAGGGACACAGGAAAGATCCCAGGGGTGAATTTGCGATTTCCCATCCACACATCCAAATTTCGCTTGAAGAGGGTCACCGAGGGGCTATGTCTAACATGAATTGGGATTCTATCCCAGAGTGAGGGGAGCCTCTGGGAAATGAATCTGTCCCTCCAGCATGTCATATTTATTTTTGTGATGAGGTTTAGGTCCCTGGAGCGTGTACCTCTAAGGGACTTGGATTTTTTGAGGTGGAGCATGTCCATTAATTCTGGGATTGACATGGCTTTGTATGTCAGGCATAGATCACCTCTGAGTAGGCGGTAAGCAACTGAGTAGAGCTGGAGTTTCTTTAGTCGAGCTGCATAGGACATCTGTTTGTAGCCCATGATCCTCTTGGTGAGGTACTTTTGGGGTCTCTCCAGTTGCTGCAGGTGTCGGGTAAAGTACATCCCAAATGGGGCATTGTATTCAATTATGGGCCTGATGAGTGACGAGTAGAGGAGCACAATGACCTCTCTTGATCTAGATGCGAACCCTTTTGTGATAAGGTGGGCTATATAGAAGGTCTTTCTAACCACTTTGGCAACGTGATTATCAAAGGAGAGATTACTATCTACGTTGGTCCCCAAATCTCTAATTACTTCTTCTGTACTTAATGGATTACCACCTATGTGGTAATTTGTAGGCATTTTGTTTTTCCCAAAGGGGATGACTATGCACTTTTTAGCATTTAGCTTGAGGCCGTGGCTCTGGCACCAAGCATCCGTCTCTGTGAGACCCTTTTTGGAGGATGCTTGTGTCAGCTGGAGATTCGATTATGGCCCCCAGTTTGCAGTCATCTGCGAACTTTGTCAGCCATAATCCCCCCGTGTCAGCCTGAACCTCAGAGAAGTATATACCGAACAAGAGAGGTCCCAGAACTGAGCCCTGTGGGATGCCACTTGTAACTGGTTTGGATTCAGACATGGCACCTGTGATTCTGACCATGTGGGTTCTATCTCTGAGTCAGTTTGCAACCCATCTTGTGATATAGGGGTTGATATTTAAGCTGGTAAGCTTATTTATGATGCCCGAGTGGGGTATTGTGTCGAAGGCTTTTGCAAGGTCCAGGTAGGCTCTGTGGACTACCTTGCCCTCATCTATGGCTTTGGTAACTGTTTCAAAGAAATCAACTAGGTTTAAGAGGCAATATCTGCCCTTAACAAAGCCGAATTGGGTAGGGTCCAGTGTCTGGAGGCTCCCAATGGCTTTGTTTATGAGTTCCATGATAATACACTCCATAGCTTTGCAGACCAGACTAGTCAGGCTTATGGGGCAATAGTTTCTGTGGTCCGTTGTGGCACCACCTTTGTGGAGTGGGACCACTGTAGCTGTACGCCATTCTTTAGGTACATATCCTGTAGTAAGGCTAAGTTTGAACAGTGACTTAATGTGAGGGTTCAGTTCTTCTTGGAGCTCATGTAAGTCACAGCCTGGGACACCGTCCGGTCCCATAGATGCTGTGTTTTCTGCTTTGGAGAGGGCAGCTTTCACCTGTGCATCTGTGATGTCAGGGAGGTTACGTTCAGTTTCTGCATTTCTCAACTTAGCTGAGTGGCCATATCCTGCTGTGGGCATACCTCTCAGCTGTACAGATTTGGCCAGTTATCCAAAGGCAGGACTCGTATATCTGGTAAATTTCCTCTCACATTGTGGTTTACAAGCAGGTTTGTGGTTATGCATTCATGGGTTTGCAGTCAGGAGGAAGTATGTGCAGACGTTTGAGTTTCAGACGTCACACACTCCATGATATCCATGCTTTTATGCCCCCCCCCCCCATTCTATCCTCTTCCCAACATTATGGAAGCAATATCTCAGAAGTATTTCTATAGTTTGACCTTTATCACAGCAGTATTTAAGTTTTGGTCCACAATTCTTGCACTAGGACATGGAGAGGCATGCTACTTGCATTTGTCAGCATGGTCTTGCATTTGTTTTCTGCTTAATATGTTATGTTGTTAGTTAGGACCCTATGACTTTCTGTATAATGGCACTATGGTGAAGCATATCATGGCACTATGGGTAAGCCATGGACATTTGCCAGAGACCTGTGACTCAGGCCACTGCATTTTGTCACTCATACATTACCAGGCTACAAGCCAGTGGATTCCCCTGGGGTGACATGGGTAACTGGCTGAGGTGTTCCTGGCAATCCTTCCAGTTCATAGCGATGCATCAGTCTGGTTGTCTGCAGGGTACCGCTTACAGCTAAGGGCACACCTGCATGGGACACAATTTCAGCATGCTGCATCCTGTGTGTATTCCATAAAAGAAGTGTGCTGATTCTGTAATCATTCCCAACAGCAAGGATATGACTGAGGAAATACCTGTGGCTGTTGGGGGGGAGTGGACTGAGTGCATGTGTGATATGGAACCTCATGGCACCTGACTCACAGATATGACTGGGACCTTCTCCTTCTCCTGCCTTGTATGTGGACATCAGCAGTCTGTCATTACTTTATGTGGCTTATGTGGGCTGCCAGTGATTGGGCAGACAACCAGTATTCCATATTAGATGGACAACTAATGTGATGCTAACCTCTATATCTAATTCCCAAGGTGTGTGCAGTTCATAGTTACTTTCTAGGCACTGCGTACAATACTTCCATCTGTGTACTGTTTCTGTCTATGGACCCCTGTTCATAACCTGCCCAGTTTTCTGACAGTGACACATATTAACATTTGGACAGTGAGTGTGTACAACTAGTAACATAAAGTGTAGTTGAGAAGCAGATTGGTTGGAACTGTAGTTGTTGGAACATGGACCTGTCAACCACAGTACTGTCCCTAGGCCACTGAGACACAACATCCAGGCCTACATGTTGTCCACTTCCAGACAATATTAAACACTCACAAAAGATTGGCACACTAACCTCTGCATATAGTGGACATACATGAATTATCATGTTGATTGGGACAGCTCAGGCAATCTGTGCTCCACTAATATTACTCTACAAACTTACATGTTACTGCCATTTATATATGGGGTTGGGGGGGCACACCTGACGACTTTACACATTTGCACTGACTACACTGGTTTTTCAGTTATAACTCTGTTTGCTTCCATTTAGTATTGTATTGTGTCCTGTCTTGCAGAATGGAGGCATATCAGTAAAGTACACAAGTTAGATTGTAATGGCATACATTTCAGTTTCAGACTTCTTACTCTTCAAAACTATACTGCAACTGCCAGACCTGTTGTAGTATGTCTGTGTAGGTCTGTAGGGGGACTGTTCACCATTGTCAGCATTTGTGGAGCTTTGCCCAACCTTTATTTCCAGTCATCTACACCTGTCCTGTTGGGTGCGGCTGGGAGTGGGTGGGTATGGGAACGCTCATTGACATCCATGTGTATGACCTGTAGACAATCACAGTTAGTCAAGTCACCTCATGCACTGCAGTGGGAGTTGTCACCTTGAGTACTACTGCCTAGTATGGGGACAACAGTATTTGTTATGGATTTCATGCTGTCCCATATAGCTGTCAGCTATCTCCTGCTATCCCATTTGGCCAACCAATTCCCTTACATGCTTGCATCCATAGCATAGATATAACTATCAGAACATACTACTCCATTCAGTAATTGATAGTAAGGGTGACTTACCTTGTGCCTGGGGCGGTATTGAGGATGGTGCCGGAGGGCTGACTATGTGGGACGCACGCAGTATACTCACTATACGTGGTAAAGTACAGGTAGTCTCATGTTTGGCATCACTTTTACTGTATGTGCGAGTCAGAGAGAGGTATCAGTCCCTGGGTCCCTACAGTGTCAGTGTGTGTGCTATGCGTTGCCTCTTTGCCAAGGCATAGGCAGACTGGGTATGCCTCTGTCTGCCTCTACAGGCAGGCTCAGGACTTTCCTCCTCCAAGTCCCTCTGTGCCTGTGGTAATCTTGGCATTGGTGGGGGCTGTGTGACCCCTCTGCGTGTTTTTCCTACTGCAGCTCTTTCCACAGGATCATACTGTGTAGCATGGCACATACTATGAACATTTGTCCACATGTAGCTGTAGAGTACTGCAAGGCTCCACCGGATATGTCAGGGCAGGAGAACCGTAACTTGAGCATGCCAAACACACACTCTGTAACGATCCTGGTTTGTGCTTGTGCCTCATTATGGCATTCTTGTTTAGGGGTGTGTGCATTTCTGATGGGTGTCATCAGCCACAGCTCCAGTGCATAGCCAGCATCCCCCACTGGATGGCCAACTGGGATGTCCCCCCTGGGAAACCCCTGATACAGCTGTGAGGAATTCCAGATGTGGGAGTTGTGATAGCTTCCAGGGCTGCCAGCACACACTTGAATGATAATGTCCTGGGCATTGCACACAACCTGGCAGTTGATGGATGGGAAGGCCTTGCAGTTGATGTAGACCCTACACCGCTCACTGGGTGGTGTTTTGATGTGGATGTGCGTGCAGTCTATGGCATCCAGTAACTGCAGGTATTCATCTACATGGTGGAAGAGACACATACTGCTGGCCAATTCCTCACAAGTGTTGGGGAAGTAGATGTGTTCACGGACATGTGGTAACATGGCATCCAGGAACTGATGGAGTATTCTGGATGCAGATGTCTGTGACACCCTCATGATATCCCCAGTAGGTCTTTGGAAAGTACCTGTAGCTAGTATTCTTAAGGCTACACATATCTTAGTATCTACTGGGATGGGTTCCCCTCTGTTTATTCTGGATGTGAGGCTAGGCCAGCACAGCTCCACAATTTGCTGAAGTATGTCCTTGTCTACCCTGTAATGCTCTACAATCTCCAGGTCATGTAGCCCCTGATAGGTCACCCTGGGTCTGAACACTCTCCTCCCCCTCCTGGGTCTGCAGTGGTTGGCAGCATTATCCTCCTCACCACCGTCAGTCTCCAGCACATAGCGATTTATTTGAGCAATGGCAGCCCCTAGCATTTTGTCAGTTTAAATTCCCAGGTTTACGCCAAAGGTGCAGAGTTTGTGGAGAAACACAGACTGAGGGGGTGTTTCCATACTTTATAGGGGTGTGATGCTACTGCTGCCTGTCAGATTAGCTGTTTTTGATTCATTCCAGATGCCAGCTTACTTGCTCATATAAACATTACTGTTGATTTGTGGATGATTGCCTTTATTCTGCTGTTGCCCTTTTTGTAATTAATTTTTGCTTGCATCTCCTCCCATTTACAGCTCTAAGCTAACTGCCAGCTGTATTATATTTGCAGGACCTATTCTGAGCTGCAAGACTTCCATAGTAGTGATTTCTACATCAGTTCACCTTTATTTTGTGTTGTTGCCCTTTAATTTTATTTTACATGTCCTCCCATCTTCAGCTCTGCAGCCCCCTGTCAGCTGTGTTATTTGAGTGCTTTCATTGGCCAGTTGTGGGTTGAAGACTCCCATATTGTTGGTTTGTACAACATTTCCCTTGTTCTGCTACTTCCTTTGCCTTTTCCTTCTACCCTTCCTCTTTCAGCCTGTTGGTAGTGTAAACAGCAAGATATGTCCCTCCCCTGCATGTGCACACTCTCTTCAGTTCATGGAGTGTGAGTACGCAACCTCAGACATAACTCCTCTCATGGCTGTGCTTAGCTGAGCAGACAACAGCCAACAGGGCTCCAGTGTGCTTCCAGCAAGCATGACACACCTGCTTTTCATGTTCCTTGCTCCTCTTGCCTACAGAATGGTGTTAAAGCACCTACACGGTTAGAGCAGTCTGACAGTTAGAAATTCTCCTGTTCAAATTGTGATTCAGTATAAGTCCCCTCATTAGCATACCCCACTGCCTTAAGCCCTAGTTACTGCACTATTCCTAAGCCTTCCCCCTTAGCAACCACTGTTTCCTGCCTATGTTTACTTTCTGCATGCCATTGACTATAATGGCAAAATGCAGAAAGTAGTTCTACTGCAGTCCCCCCCATTTCTACTTCTACTCCCCCCTCCCACTAGCATACCACATCCCCTGCCCTCAATGGCCGAGTTCGGCCAACATAAAATAAATGTATTATTTTATTATTTTCAAGTGGTTTTGCATGCCAGTGGCCATATATTTTGCTATTGGCATGCAAAACCTAATTAATACATGCTTTCTGGAGCACTGACATGGCTCTGTTGTGTAGATTGTGGAAATATATTCAGTTAGTAACCGAATACATTTCTGCAAGTTACACTGTTCCAGCATGGAACATGCTGCTTTGCTGGATTACTAATCGGGCTCAGTTGCATGGTTTTCACCAGCAAATGAGCTCATTATGGCTTTCCATGCAGGAACAGTATAGGGCCGCTTGTGCATGTGAAAACGGCACATACGTGGATTGCAAAGCGGCCATTTTCCATGCCGAAGCTGTTACACTGTTCCTGCATGGAAAAAAAAGCATTGTGAATCCCGGGGTGTATTTTTTCTGTTTTCATTTTATAGCTTGTTGCATTCTTTTTGCTTTGTACAAATCAGCATGTTATCCAACTTAACAATTACAACTATGCTGTTAACATTCCACAAGTCTGCTCCTTAAAGTTACCCATACTTTACTTTGAACAGAGCCCCTTCAAAACATCGAAGTACCAGAATATCGAATCCTGCTTCATTGAAACAACTTCAGCATATCTTCAGTATATCAAATCAACCCTGGGAAAAGAACCACTTGGCCACCATGGTGAACCTTGCCCTTTCCCCACTGTGGTGCAATGCCGGAGTTGGTATATTTAGTTAAGGGGAGTTGGGAGCAAAGCCCTCTACTTGGAGGGTTTTCTTGCTTCACTGTTTGTTGTTTTGTCCTGGTGGTCAAAGTGGTTGTTTACCCTGGGTTAGTTTTCATTGTTCTGGGTGTTTGATGTACTGATGATTCGGCAAAGTCGCCTCGATGAAGCGACATTCAATATACTGGTAAGTCGATGTTTTGAAGTAGACTCCTTATAACGCACTAATGATAACTCTACAGGAACTGTAAACTTCAGGTAAGCAGCCTTCACCAGTGAACAGCAACAACAACAAAAAATCAGTCTTAACTAGGGTTACCACCTTTGGGCAGTTGTGTCCTGCAAAAGAACCTAAAAAATGGCAAATGTCCTGAGATTTTAGGACAAAAATATTTCCTAAGTTTTCTTTAGTAGTTGCATAAAACAGTTATTTTATGTCTGAAACACCTAAATGTTATATGAAATAGCATAAGCAACTCAAATGCTATGAGAATAAGCTTTTATTTTGGCAAGAAAGTGAAATTCTGTCCTTTGCACTGGCCCTGGGTATATTTTATCCTGCAAAATCTCACATTTCTACAAAAAATATCCCACTTTGGGCATTTGAAAAGGTGGCAACCCTAATCTGGACATTTTCTAACCCACACTTTCAGTCTGCATTCATGCTGTTACTTTATTTCATCTTGTTAAAGCTGTCAAATTAAGACTCCAAAACACAATATGAATCTTCTTAAGGAAAGGTCAATAGTGTGCTTCGTAAGGTGGCATTAGTATGTTTTAATCTGTGAGGTGAAGAAACAGAGCAATATCCTCTTGAACAAGTCAAAAAAACACAGCAAAGTTGCTGTTGCAAACTTTTATTAAATAACATGAAATTCAACTTCTAAATTTTAAAAACTAGGCAATCATAATATGCACAATCTAATATGTGCTAAACTTAAACTACCAGGGCAGCAGGATGGCATTGCTAAGCTATGGACCAGGAGTGTACATCATGCATCTCAGCCAGATTATCCAACCCAATCAGAAGAGGCTTACACTTCTTAGTCCTTAAGGGATTGCCTGAAATAAAGCCACCTTAGTCTTTCAGACCTGTCTTTAACCTCCTTATCCATGCCAAAGCATAATCTTTTGTTAAAAACACATCCCAGCAAAGGGTCTGCGACAGCTCACTCACCCAGCATACAGCTAGGTGAATAAAGCTGCCGAGAGAAGATACAAGTGAAAATCTTCTGACTAATAGTAACATCCCTAAATAATGTGTGCTAAGAGGTTAACACCTATAGGCTTCTGGTGGTCTTGTTGTGTTTCTCTAAGGTTCTCCCAACTCTTTAATATTCTGGTGACTAGCCAATGTCTGGAGAATTTGGAGAACCCTAGAAAATGACCCAGCCAGACAAAGACTGCCAAGCAAATTTGTAAAGTGCCGGGTGCTTCCCTTAGAACATATCTCTGGAGTAAAAAACTGAACTACAACTAGAACAGATCAAATCCTGGATCTCTGTGGTGAACATTTATAATATTGTCTTTTTGTCTGGAGCTTTTATCTTCAGGCTTCCGTTGAAAATGGGCTACTTTGGCCCAATGGACATTCCCGGTTAACAAACTGCAATAAATAAATAAATAATAAAATCCAAGGTTTAGAGACAGGAGCACAAGTTAGTCCTCGCCAATCATCCATATCTCCAGAGGAATAAGAGTCCCACAAGCAGCTGCATCTGGAGCCAACTGATAAAACCTGGCAAACTGAAATTAGGACAAACTGTCAGCAATCATTATCCCTACCTGGAATGTGTCAATTAGACAAAAACAAGATTATCTTAAATATTACGTTTCTGAGTAAACAAATCTGGACTTAGAAGACCTTTTAATAAGGGCCTGAACCACTGCTAGGTTATCTCTAAAATATCACCTTCTTTTTACAGAAATGTTACTTACAAATAAGTGCAGATACTCAAATGGTTAAGACTTCTAAGAATATGATGTCCATCTTTATTTCTTTGGACCAAGCATAGGTCCATTCGGCTGAATGCCATCACCCCTGGAAATATCCACCCATCCCTAGTCCTACTGCAATGTCATGAAAAATAATAACTCATTTGAAGAGACCCATGGGGTCTGCAAAAGTGTCACCACATTACACTGAAGTAGGAAAGTCTTCCAGAGCTGGAGATCATCTCTGGACTTCAATGCAACACAAACTGGGTGGTGCTTTAATTTGGTACCTTTTAACATGTTGGAAATGAATCTCAGAAAGGCCCCGCACAAGGATATTGCCCTGCAGGCAAAATTAAGCAGACCATGCAGTTTTTTTATTTCCTTGACTCTTACTTTGGAAATCCTGAGAAACCTGTCAATAGTAGAGTTAAGATGCTCCACCTTTACAGATTGGAGCTTAAACTTGGATGCTGGAATGTTGATCATGATACGAAAAATACAATACATTTGCTGGAACCCTGTAACATGTCCATTTCAAAGGGAACCCCCCCATGGGTAACATAAGTCCGTAATGGTATGCATATCTTTGCTAGCACCTTCTTTCCCTTCAGCAGCTATCAAGAAGTTATTTAAATTATGCATGGCAGCTTGTGTTGATGCAGGCTGTTGCCCACACAAATGTAAGGTGGACATAAAGGTTTCAAAAACAGAGCAGACTGAAGAGTAGCCCATAGACATGGTTCTGTCAAAAAAGAATTTACCATTGATAGAAAAAAAAAAAAAAAAAAAAAACAAAGGCCAATCATCTTCCCTGATGGGGAGCAGGAGGAAGGGGGATTAAATATCCAACTTACACAACCACAGGTCTGAAAATTTCCTAATGACCTCAACAGCTTGATCCAAGGTAGAATAATGAACTTTGGATTGTTGTTTCCCTATTAACCATAAAGGTGAAGACTTAGATGAAATTATCAAGCCTTCTTCTTCAGGCTAAACCTATAAGCAAAATCTTGTAAGACATCCATGGAGGACAAGAAAAAAGACCAAGGATTTGACCTGCGAGGACTTGTTTCTCATTTAAGTTTAAAACTTTGTTTTCCCTCTCCCTTTTACAAAAGATAGGTTCTTAATTAGTCCTTAATCAAAAGTAAATAAATAAATAAAATAAAAGCATTCTATGGCAAAACCTGAAGAAAAACCTTTTATGAGAAAATTAGCTGATTTCTTGTTGAGATAATTGGCAAGCTTGGAGACCAGCTTATCAACCTTGCTTGGGAGTGCAATGCCTTGAAACTGATTGTCCTTGAGAGGTGTTCACACCTTGGCCATGAATTTTGTATCTGTCTCTCTAAGAGTTATCTGCCTTGCACCGGTGGCTAAATCACTCAAACCCATTTCGGACTTGGCAATTGGCTAACCTTGCTTTGTCCAGCACCTGTTTGCAGCGTCATTTTTTCCACAGTACAACAAAGAATGGGGAAGCTACTGTCAGGTAATGAACATATTCCATCATTGAATGCCCAACAAAACGAGGGGCTGACTGACTGTCATACAGATTGGGGATTCCTGATATACTCGGTTTATTTAGCATGATGCTAAGCCATATATCAAGGTATTTTTGATCTCACTTAAGGGGCTTTTTGGATGCTTTTAACTTTCTGAACCATTGGTCATAGAAGAACATAGATGCCCTCCCCCATGAATTTTGTGGGAGAAGAAGGGCCTGCTTAAGTTCCTTCTCAATGGGGATGGACATATTCACAGTAAAGACTTAGATCCAGTTATCATGACTTCTAATTATTGTTTTCCCTGAAGTTTTTTTTTACCTAGAGCTGCAAGAGCTACTGTCATATCTTTGGATCTCGTGCTCTCAGCCTTGAGAAGTCTTTGGACCCTCTCGGTATCAACAAGGTCAAATATGACAACATATTCACCTCAAATCATTTTTTCCTTCTCGTTCAAGGATTTATGACCCAGAAGCATGGGACTTTGAGTCATTAAAAGTAATCATTGTTGCTAAAAATTGGGTTATATTAATCTCTGGATCAATATTCACATCTTTTGCAAGTGGACATGGTAAATTGGAAAATGTTTGCAATGATGTCAGAGTAGAGGAAGGCAACAGATTGATCTGCTGATCCACTGAACCATCATTGTTAGCTGAGAGCCAGTTTGATCCAAGGTTGCTCTCCAGAACCATATGGAGAATTCTAGACATCTGAAAGTGAGATCAAAACTTCTTCTAAGTAATCACATATGAAATGACTATCCTAACTAGGTGTGACTCTTGTATCCATTACCTCATCAGTACCTTCAAATTCCAGGAAGCCTTCAGTTGCATGTGAAAGTGTACCCCTGCTGAAAGGGGCTTTTCTTGGAGGTTCCTTACAGATGCACCTCCATGATTGCTTGGATGGTAAATCTGCAGCTGAAAGTTCAGCATCAGCAGCAGGCTGAAGCCTTTTCTTAGTACAAACACCTCTAGATTGATCTTGGGCAGCTTATATCTCAGAAAACAGGTATTGAAGGTTAACCACTGCCATCTTTCTTTCACAGTTTGGAGAGAAAAGTTTCCTACACACACACACGCACACGCACACGCACGCGCGCACGCATGCACAAATGCACGTGCACGCACTCATGCGTACACACACACACACACACACACACACACACACACACACAACAGTAAGCAGAGAAGGATGAAAAATTAGTGTAGTGAGGGGCTAATGAAGTATTTCCTTGATTAAATAATTATTTTCCTTATTTTTTTTTAACTCTGGGAACTTCTTTCATCCAATTCCTCAGCATATACACTCCAAAAAAGGGATGGTTGTGTTTTAAGACTGTTTTCCTGTTTTTTTTTTTTTGAATGACCCATTCATGGTTTAAAAAAGCATAAATATGACTGTAGCATGTGACCTGTAAGCAACTTAAACAAGGCATCACTTCTATTAAAATTGCTGAAACACAAGAAAGGTGTGAAAAACAATTAAACTTGCATAACAAAATAGCAATAATTGCATTTCAGCAAATTGTGTAAGTGTCATCCTTAGAATCAGTTAACCACTTGAGCAGTTTGTATTTTTTTTTTTATTGAAGTTTCGAAATTTCAAAACTTCAGTGTTATGGTCTTGATCATATGAAGTTTGGAGTTTTATATATATATATATATATATATATATATATATATATATATATATATATATATATATATATATGTGTGTGTGTGTGTGTGTGTGTGTGTGTATGTGTGTGTATAGATAGATAGATAGATAGATAGATAGATAGATAGATAGATAGATAGATAGATATAGATATACCTTGAGTAAGAAACCAAGCATGAAGCTATGAAATGCCTACTGATGCTACTGGCCTGATAGCAAGCTGATATCTAAGTAAAACTAAGCAGGATGCGCAGCATAGAACATTAGAAAATATTTAGCTCAAACATAAATATAATATGATTGTAAGTAATGCAATTGTAAAAGTAGTATAAAACCAAATGCCTTAGCACATACAGCACAAAGGGCAGAACCACAGACCTTCAGTTTCTTCAGTCCTCAGTCTATTACTAAGATGAAAGAAAACCCATAACTGGAAGCACTAAAGTGAGTTAAGGAAATTATTACTGCCCCATGTCAGTAGTTGTCAGATGGCTCCAAAGAGTTTAAAAGACCAGATCATTCCTCTCTTCAATCCATTTTAACAAGCTGCCACCAAAGTGATGCAATCCTCAACAAAAGAGGCTATTTAGACCCCTCCAGGACTTCACCTCCTGACTAACTTACTTGTAGACAAAGTCATTTGCTTATGAGCAAACTGACTTTATGATTCTCTGAGAAAATTAAACAATAATTGCTTCTACTATGTGGAGTGCATTTAAATGGATTCTTTTTTTTTAATTACAAGAGAAAGGATTTTGTTAATGTATATTGGGTAAACATATGGAATATTCAATGAATTCGGAGGAACCTACTTAAGGAGTATACATAATGAAATGAGAAAGAAAAATATTGATTAGTGGAAGGCTGAATAGGTTCTTCTAAGGAAAGTGGAGTACTTAACAGAGATGCTTTTGGAGACTTTTTTTTATATAGTATATCTTGATAGATTTATTATGAATTTAACAGAGAATGCAGATATGAAGGCTTTGAATGTATTATGAATGGACATACTAAAACTTGTGACTTATGTGGATAAGCTGTGTGTATTAAATGCAAGTTAAGAATGGGTCCAGATAGAACAGAGACTATACAGTAAATGGAAAAAGGGGGGATGTCGGGATGAATAAAGACAAGTATAAACTGGTTTGGACTGAGAAATATGTAAATGAATGGTTTCAGCTTAAGCATGGAACTAAGAGAATTTAGAGAATTATTTTAGTTCTAGGAGTATGAAGGCTATAAACAGGAAATTAATTGGCTGATAGTAAGGTGAAGCCATCGGTATGACAAAAGTGAGAAGGAGGAAACCTTTGCTGTTCCTTTTTGTTTGATGCAAGCACTTCTTTATACCCATCAGTTTTGGAAGTGAAGTTATTGCAGGTTTTTATTGTATTATGAGGTGCAGAAAGAAAGCATAGTTTTATAATTCAGTAAATGAAGATGTTTCAGATATGGTGAACTCAGAGCTTTTTTTCTTATTTATTTTTGTTAGCAAATTATTTATCCAGTTGGCAGAGGTGCTGAAGGTGTGTGGTCAAACTCAGTGGACTGAAAACAGAAGGGTTTAATAGGAGACTGTGATGATTAAAAGATGGTTTGGTGGCTAAAACTGAAGGTTGTAGGAGGGGCAGTGACCAATTGTTAAGTCTATGAAAGGGAGACGGGGCGAGTCCGACATTATGAAGGAGAATACTTTTCTGTTAAGTGTGATGTCTGTTTTTGTTTCTGTTTCTATTGAATTAGAACTCGAAGGAGGAACAGGCATGAAGGAAATGATAAACAAGATGGGTCATCTAATGTATCTGTTGGAAATGAATTGGATATTCGCTCATAAAATTATTTATTTATTTTTTGATTGTTTATAAGGGTAGAGCAGTAATCAGAAATGACCAAATTTAAGCTCAGTGTGGGTTGCATTGTGCAAAAAGAAAGGGACACACATAGGAAACAATGAGAATTAACTGCATTAGCACGCCAGTGCATGCATGACACAATCATCATGCATACATAACACAATTATCATGCATACATGACACAATTATCATGCATACATGACACAATTATCATGCATACATGACACAATTATCATGCATACATGACAACATTATCATGCATACATGACACAATTATCATGCATACATAACACAATTATCATGCATACATGACACAATCATCATGCATACATAACACAATTATCATGCATACATGACAAAATTATCATGCATACATGACAAAATTATCATGCATACATAACACAATTATCATGCATACATGACACAATCATCATGCATACATAACACAATTATCATGCATACATGACACAATCATCATGCATACATAACACAATTATCATGCATACATGACAAAATTATCATGCATACATGACACAATTATCATGCATACATAACACAATTATCATGCATACACCTCCATAGGTATCACAAGGGATAAGAAACTAAGAGTAATGCTACTCAATGCCAGAAGTCTAAACCTCAAGATGCACTTTTCGAAACTCTCCTTAGCATGGAGAACATCGATATCTGTGCAGTAACAGAAACCTGGTTCAGGGCTCCCGAGAGCACCCCAGCACTACCAGGTTATACCACATACCATGCTTTTCGGCCCCAAAACTTGGACCGAACCACAAAAGGAGGGGGAGTATCGATATTCATCAAAGATTGAATACAGTTCCAAATTGAAAGGTACACCATCAGCTGAAAAAACTCACGTAAATGATAAAATCCACTTAATTTATTCACGATAAAACACAAACTCCAGACAGTAAAAAACAGCAGTGGAAAGTAAGCGCTTTCATGTCCTTGCGACGCTTCCTCAGACTTCAATGCAACAACAATGAATACACTCCTTTAAATACATCTCACTAACAACACCTATCTCTAATCATTGTAATTAATCAATTAAAAAATTTTTTTTAAAAGACTTTAACTGACATCAACCACTGCAGCATCACTACAACCCAACTCACAAAAGTGCCGGAAAAACAACGTATATACAGAAACATATACATCTCAGATATACACATATAAAAAAAATTCTAATGCCTACTAAAAATTTAAAATTCAGTGTCTAATAAATATATGTCATGTATATCTGCAAATCTATCAGTGCTTTAATGGTTTGGATGCCAAGAAGGGTTTCAGCGTGATTTTATCATTTAACCCATATCTATGTGCTTGCAATTTCAATATCCATTTATTCTCAACTTCTTCTGTATAACCTCTAATATTGCCAAGTCTATCGGATCTAGCAACTAGCTGTAACACCCTAAATTTAAAACTGTGCTGTGATCCATGCTCTAATACATGCTTAGCTAGAGCATTATTGGTGTTCTCCTTATTGATCGCATACAAGTGCTCCCTTATTCGTTCACGTAGGGTCCTGTTGGTTTTCCCAACATAAAACAACCCACAGAACTGACATTGGGCCACATATATCAAATTCATGGTCCTACAATCCGCATAGCCTTTGAAGGAAAAAGTTTGACCTGTGAATGGATGTATAAAGTTGTTATCTTCAGCTATATATTTACATTGATTACAATGCTGGCAGGAAAAAGTGCCTGTCCTCTGTGACCTCAACCCTTTGTTACTGGGCTTCTCATAGCACAAAATTCTTTTAAAGGACTTCATGTTCCTATATGTAATACTAGGTTGATCATCTACTAAACTCCTAATGTTGTCATCCATTTGTAGTAATTTCCAATTATTCTGTATGATACTTCTAATATGGCTATTCCTATTTGTAAAGGGAATAACTAACCTGTTCTTCACATGTGATGCAGATGGTGTCTCTATGGAGCTAATGGTACCCCTATGCATAAAGGGAATGCCCTTATCAGTTCTCTGTTTATTTCCTTCTAAAATAGCCTTACTTATCTCATCTGGTCTATACCCTCTTTGTATAAAATTATCTATCAATTCTAACTTCTGTTGTTCATATCTCTCATCTTGAGTTGTCAATCTTGAGGCCCTCAATACCTGGTTCTTCATGATATTGGCGTGTACATGCTTGGGGTGCATACTCTTGCGGTGTAACAAATTGTTCTTCCAGCAGGGCTTCCTAAATAATTCAGTATCTATGCCTGCATTACTTTTAGTTAACCTAACATCAAGGAAGTCAATTGCTTCCTTTGAATGTGAATATTCAAAGGCCAAAAACACTGTAGTGCTGTTTACATATCTTACAAAATCCTGCAACTGTATCTCCGTGCCTCCCCATACAATAAACACATCATCTACAAATATACTGTAGTGTCTCAATTTATCCAAGTATAAAGTATTGTTTAGAACATACATGCTCTCCCAGTATGCCAATACAAGATTGGCATACGAGTTAGCGCATGGGGTTCCCATGGCTACTCCCTTTTTTTGCAAAAAATATTTGTCATCATATATGAGAACGTTATTCTCTAATACTGTCTCTAATATTGTTATCCATTTGATAATTTTATCATTATCGATGTTATTCTCCAATAGAAGTAGCCTAACATACTCAACCCCAATATTATTGGGTATTGATGTAAATAATGACGACATCAAGAGTAACTAAAATGTCATTTTTACAAATAGGTGTTGTTCTATTGAAAAGTGCAAGCTTCTCCAAGAACTGTTTAGTATCTCTAAGAACTTGATCAATACCCATTACTATAGGCTTGAACACTTTATCCAAATATATGGAGAGGGGTTCAGTAAGCCATCCTTTACTAGAAACTATCGGCCTCATTGGTGGTTCAATTAGCTCTTTATGAATTTTAGGTAGGCCTCTGATGATGGGGACCACTGGCTTTTCCACAATAAAATACTTATATAGAACAGTATCTATGATGTTACTTAATAGAAGGTCATACAGATGTCCATGTAAATCCCTTATTATTTTATTTAATATATTCACTGTTAATAGTTCATAAGTATCTTCATCGGCCAACATTTGTTTCGTCTTAGTATCATACATCACACTGTCCATTATGACTACAGCGCCCCCTTTATCTGCCTGTCTTATAATAATTGCTTCATTCTTCTGTAAAGCAAATATAGCTGCTCTCTCCTCTTGCGTTACATTATAGAAGTCAGATTTGAACCTTTCACTATGATATAAACTAAAAAGATCACATTCACAGGCTCTTTCAAATGCCTCTAACAAAGGGTGCTGCGGCGGCACGAACGTTGAAGGCTTCCTCAATGTATTAAAATTACAACTAATTTTGTTTGAAATACCTTGCCCAAACATCATTTTCAAAGCAATATTTCTAGTGAATAATTTAATGTCTACTATAATATCTGCTATGTCAGTAAATCCAGATGGTATGAAACTCATACCTTTATTTAAGACAGATAATTCATTATCACTCAGTTCATACCTGGAAATATTTACTACAAGTCCCTGTTGACTGATTTCAATGCTTTTCTTTGCTGTTGGTATATCTCCTCCGTATTCTTCCTTTTCCTCACCTTGTTCTGAGGAGACCAAGCCCATTTCTCGAAGGGTTTTATGTGCAACGGAAAAGAAGGGAATCCTTCTGTTTCTGTTAACACTTCACTGTCATAAATTCCCAAGAAGGAATCTATAGTCATCTGTTTCCTCCGTACGTCTCTCGACCCATACGCTTTCTCATGATTTGATCCTCCAGATACATTCATCCCTCCTTCATTACTCGAGTGCACCATAGCCTCTATTGTTATCTGTCGTGGCTTAGCCCCTGTTAAGTCATTCACTTTGACAAATTTGTTGGTTTCTGCTGCCTCAACCGACTGAGTTTCAGCAACGCCATTAGCTGTTGTCATCACCACTGGAATTGATGTATGTTCCGCTACTACGTCCCTTGGCGTCTGTTTCGATTGGATGTTAGTTGGATGGCTATCCAGTTTATTAAATCGATTAGCGGCTCTCTCCCTTGGCCACGAGAACACCTGCCCTTTTTGGAAATCGATGTAGTCCCTTTCCAATTTTCTCTTTTTGCCTTGCATGGACTTATTATCTAGGGAAAATATCATCGATTTCAAGTCACTGTAAAATGTCTCAAGCCCCTTCTTATCAAGTAACTCTGCAAGTTCATTTTCAATGATGTTGATCTCTTTTGCAAGTTCTTTCTCCACTATTTCATACTGTTCCAACAGAATCTTAATATAACCAAAATTTGTATCCAAATTGAGCTTCTGCCATTTGGTGAGTAGCTCAGGATACGTTGTACCAAATGTCGGCATCTTGATTATACGTAAACCCCTAGGGACTAGCTTGAAATTCAAACAAGCCTCCATATGGAGTTTTTGCCATTGCACGTTCCTCAGTTTCTGCAGCTTATTCTCTAGCCGTCTGGTGGCTAGAACCACTTCCATGTTATGCTTCAAATGCCTGTTATCACCTTCATTCTTCAACAGTTCTTTAGCAGTTAGCTTTAAAAGCAGATTTGAACTTAGTTCTATTAGATAGCTAATGCTAAAAGCCTTTTCAGGTCCCAGTAATACCGTATTTGAACTTAGCATTGGATCCACAGCCATGTCTTGGCAAAATCGTTGAGAAAGTCAGCAAACAAAAAAGAAACTTTTTGCCAAGCAAAGTACCTTTCACAATTACAAAAATCGAATACAGTTCCAAATTGAAAGGTACACCATCAGCTGAAAAAACTCAAGTAAATGATAAAATCCACTTAATTTATTCACGATAAAACACAAACTCCAGACAGTAAAAAACAGCAGTGGAAAGTAAGCGCTTTCATGTCCTTGCGACGCTTCCTCAGACTTCAATACAACAACAATGAATACACTCCTTTAAATACATCTCACTAACAACACCTATCTCTAATCATTGTAATTAATCAATTAAAATTTTTTTTTAAAAGACTTTAACTGACATCAACCACTGCAGCATCACTACAACCCAACTCACAAAAGTGCCGGAAAAACAACGTATATACAGAAACATATACATCTCAGATATACACATATAAAAAAAATTCTAATGCCTACTAAAAATTAAAACTTCAGTGTCTAATAAATATATGTCATGTATATCTGCAAATCTATCAGTGCTTTAATGGTTTGGATGCCAAGAAGGGTTTCAGCATGATTTTATCATTTAACCCATATCTATGTGCTTGCAATTTCAATATCCACTTATTCTCAACTAAACAGAGAACTGATAAGGGCATTCCCTTTATGCATAGGGGTACCATTAGCTCCATAGAGACACCATCTGCATCACATGTGAAGAACAGGTTAGTTATCCCCTTTACAAATAGGAATAGCCATATTAGAAGTATCATACAGAATAATTGGAAATTACTACAAATGGATGACAACATTAGGAGTTTAGTAGATGATCAACCTAGTATTACATATAGGAACATGAAGTCCTTTAAAAGAATTTTGTGCTATGAGAAGCCCAGTAACAAAGGGTTGAGGTCACAGAGGACAGGCACTTTTTCCTGCCAGCATTGTAATCAATGTAAATATATAGCTGAAGATAACAACTTTATACATCCATTCACAGGTCAAACTTTTTCCTTCAAAGGCTATGCGGATTGTAGGACCATGAATTTGATATATGTGGCCCAATGTCAGTTCTGTGGGTTGTTTTATGTTGGGAAAACCAACAGGACCCTATGTGAATGAATAAGGGAGCACTTGTATGCGATCAATAAGGAGAACACCAATAATGCTCTAGCTAAGCATGTATTAGAGCATGGATCACAGCACAGTTTTAAATTTAGGGTGTTACAGCTAGTTGCTAGATCCAATAGACTTGGCAATATTAGAGGTTATACAGAAGAAGTTGAGAATAAGTGGATATTGAAATTGCAAGCACATAGATATGGGTTAAATGATAAAATCACGCTGAAACCCTTCTTGGCATCCAAACCATTAAAGCACTGATAGATTTGCAGATATACATGACATATATTTATTAGACACTGAATTTTTAATTTTTAGTAAGCATTAGAATTTTTTTTTATATGTGTATATCTGAGATGTATATGTTTCTGTATATACGTTGTTTTTCCGGCACTTTTGTGAGTTGGGTTGTAGTGATGCTGCAGTGGTTGATGTCAGTTAAAGTCTTTTAAAAAAAAATTTTTAATTGATTAATTACAATGATTAGTGATAGGTGTTGTTAGTGAGATGTATTTAAAGGAGTGTATTCATTGTTGTTGTATTGAAGTCTGAGGAAGCGTCGCAAGGACGTGAAAGTGCTTACTTTCCACTGCTGTTTTTTACTGTCTGGAGTTTGTGTTTTATCGTGAATAAATTAAGTGGTTTTTATCATTTACGTGAGTTTTTTCAGCTGATGCTGTACCTTTCAATTTGGAACTGTATTCGATTTTTGTAATTGTGAAAGGTACTTTGCTTGGCGAAAAGTTTCTTTTTTGTATTCATCAAAGATACCCACACCTCCAGGTTGGTGGCAAAGCATGAAGCATCAGAGACTATCCATGTGCAACTAACAGTGGGTAAAACTGCCTTCCAGCTTATAGCCTGCTACAGACCACCCTCCCAAACCCAGGAACCCCACTTGGCCTTCCTGAGAACACTGGAAAATATGAAGGTCTCTCCAAACACCATTATATTGGGTGACTTCAACTACCTAAACCTAGACTGGAAGCATTACTCTAGCTCCAACACCCTAGCCCAAAGGTTCCTAGAATTTACAAACTCCAATGCTATGGAACAACTTGTTACCACTCCCACAATAGGGGAAAACATACTGGACCTGATCATCACCAACATGGGGACTCTATGCTCCAGACCAGAAGTGTATCCCTCACTGGTAAGATCAGACCATAAACTAATCTCACTGGATATTCACATCCCGACCCCACCCCCTGTCCAGAAAACCACAGTGAAAAACTTCTCTAAAGCAAATTTCACACCCCTCAAAACCGAGTTGGAATCCTTCAAAGCCCCCGGGGCTGTGGAAAATACGGCCCAGACCGCAGAATCCTTTATAAATGCATTCTATGAACACCTTCAGGAATGCATGGATCATGCAATCCCAAATAAAACCAAGACCCAATCATCCAAAGGCAGACGTCCTGTCTGGTGGACCCCAGCCATAAACAAACTATACAATAGAAGGAGGAAGCTACTAAATGATAGAGCAAAATCCCAAAAAGGGAAGGCATCACTGATCAGTATTAGCAAAAAACTACGGGCACTCATAAAATTGTCTAAGGCCAGCTTCAAGAGAAAAATTGCACAGGACACTAAGGATAATCACAAGGCTTTCTTTAGTTATGTTAGGAACCTGGGTGGTAATTCCCAGATATGCTCAGACTTAGTCCAAAATGACAAAAAATACACTGACCCACAGACATTGCCAACATCCTAGCTGACAGGTTCAGCGCAAACTTCTCCCCCCCTCCCCACCAAAAGGGCAGATATCTATCCCAGCAGAGTGCTGCCCCCCTGACATCTCAGATGCTCAGGTAAGAGCCGCCCTCTCCAAAGCAAAAAACACTGCATCAATGGGACCAGACGGTATCCTGGGCTGCGTCCTACATGAACTCCAAGAAGAGCTAAACCCAAACATAAAACTACTGTTCAATCTCAGCCTTACTACAGGATATGTGCCCAAAGAGTGGCATACAGCAACAGTGGTCCCTCTCCATAAAGGTGGTGCCTCAACGGATCCTGGAAACTATCGCCCCATAAGCCTGACTAGCTTGGTCTGCAAACCTATGGAAAGGATCATCATGGACCTCATAAATAAAGATATTGGGGACCTACAGACACTGGATCCTACCCAGTTCGGCTTTGTTAAGGGCAAATCTTGCCTCTTAAACCTGGTTGATTTCTTTGAAACAGTCACCAAGGCCATCGACGAGGGGAAGGTGGTCCACACAGCCTACCTGGACCTCGCAAAAGCCTTCGATACAATACCCCACTCGGGCATTATAGATAAGCTCACCAGCTTAAATATAAACCCCTATGTCACTAGATGGATTGCAAACTGGCTGAAAGACAGAACCCACATGGTTAGAATTGCTGGAGCCATGTCAGACTCCAAACCAGTTACAAGTGGTGTCCCACAAGGCTCAGTCCTGGGACCTCTCTTGTTCGGTATATATTTCTCGAAGGTACAGGCCATCACGGAAGGACTGTGGCTGACCAAGTTCACAGATGACTGCAAACTGGGCGCCATAATTGACTCTCCAGCCGACACAAGCATCCTCCAAAAGGGCCTCATAGAAACAGACAACTGGTGCCAGAGCCATGGCCTCAAGCGAAATGCCAAAAAGTGCATAGTCATCCCCTTTGGCAAAAACAAAGTGCCCACAAATTACCACATAGGTGGTAATCCATTAAGTACAGAAGAAGTAATTAGAGACCTGGGGGCCCAAGTTGATAGCAATCTCTCATTTGACAACCACGTGGTCAAAGTGGTTAGAAAAACATTTTATATAGCCCACCGAATCATGAAGGGATTCACATCTAGATCAGGGGAGGTCATCGTGCCTCTTTACTCATCCCTCATCATGCCCATAATTGAGTACAATGCCCCTTTTGGGATGTACCTTACCAGACACCTGCAGCAACTGGAAAGACCCCAAAAGTACCTCACCAAGAGGATCAAAGGGCTCAAACAGATGCCATATGCTGCCCGGTTAAAGAAACTCCAGCTCTACTCAGTGGCATACCGTCTGTTCAGAGGCGATCTTTGCCTGACGTATAAAGCCTTGTCCAACCCGGAATTAATGGACATGCTGCACCTCAGAAAATCCAAATCCCATCGAGCTACACGCTCGAGAGACTTGAACCTCAGCACTGAAATAAATAGGACATGCTGGAGGGACAGATTCATAACCCAGAGGCTCCCTTCACTCTGGAATAAAATCCCAGTCCAGGTTAGGCAGAATCCCTCATTGACTCTCTTCAAGAGGAATCTTGATGAGTGGATAGGAGATCATAGGTTTACCCCGGGTATCAGTTCTGTGTCACTGTTAGACAGAGGCACAGTATACTAACCTCGAAAAAGGGCATAGCAAAATAAATTTAAAATGGGTGGCAAAAGCCAAACACATTCTGGCTAGGTTTATAAATGCCCTAGGGCAGATAGCCTAGTATGAACCTATGAACCTATGACACAATCATCATGCATGCATAACACAATTATCATGCATACATGACACAATCATCATGCATACATAACACAATTGTCATGCATACATGACACAATCATCATGCATACATAACACAATTATTATGCATACATGACACAATCATCATGCATACATATAATTATCATGCATACATGACACAATTATCATGCATACATGACACAATTATCATGCATACATTACACAATTATCATGCATACATAACACAATCATCATAGGTTCATAGGTAGATACTAGGCTAGCTGCCCTTACAGGTCATTTTAATCCGAGCCACTTTACCTTTTTGGGCTTGAAATATCCTATCTTATTTGGTTATGCACCAGTCTTAGCCATCCCGTGGTTGATAATTATATATTACCCCTAATAAGAATTACTGTGATCATACCATATATAATGTGAGGGGGACCCATGCAAGGGATAAAAATATTATACAAAGTTTATAAGTTGGCATTAGTTTCTATAATGGACAAAAATATGAGGCTGGGGTAAATGAACACAGCAAAGAAATAATAGTTTTTACAATGACAATATTTACTTTGCAAATAAAGTTAGAAACTACTGAACTGAACAATCTAGGTAGTAATATTAAATACAGGTTTAGTATGGTAAGGTCGAACCAGACCCCATCTAATGATGGGATCATCGACCCACATCTGCGAAAACAACAATGTCGAGTTTCGACATTGTCAAAATATGACTAGACTTCGACCTCAAAATGAGGTTTAACATGAGTTGAGATTGGGGCGAGATTTGTACTTCGACAATGCTGGGTTCAACATTTCACTGTTCGGACTCCGGCCTTCGACCTTACTATAGTAAACCTTAAATACTTATATACAGGCGAAATTAATTCAGAGAAGAGTGAAGTAAAATAAACAAGGGACTGTTGTAGGTATAGGTATGTAAATAACAATTAACTGTTGTTTGCCTGAGTTTTGAAAGTTCCTTTAATAAAGTTTTTCTGTCCCTTATTGCTGACAACAATACATGAACTGAGTGAAAACCTTTGCACATAAAATTGTGGTATATAGGGTGAAGGCTGTCAAATGAGATATTATTGACAATTGGAGAGAGGTATCTGATCCTTTATGGAAGCATATATGAAATGCAGGATGCATGTAGTTTTCAAAAAATGCTACATGCAACTAGCTTTTCAATGTTTCTGATGTTATCCAATACATCTTGGATTTCTAATGTTAGAGGAAAACTGTGCCTTTTGCTGAATGGAAAAACAGTGTTGGAATGAAGTATTTATTGTACTATTTATTTATTTTATTTATTTCAGTTTAATAACCGGGGAGGTCCACTGGGCTCAGGAGCCCATTTTCAGTGGAGGCCCAGGGAGAAAAGCTCCACATTACATAGTAAAGTTAAAAAAACAGGTAAAATTAAAATTAAGATTCAAAGATATGGGTACATTAAGACAGAACAGAAAACATTAGGTTTTATGAATACAGGTAAAACTGTGATACAGAGACAGTATGAGGTACAATGGTTACATAGCATATGAATCATATATTAACGTGGTCGGTTAATAAGGTTATATAGAATTTGAGTCTTGTTAGGGCAGAGTGGAAGACCAAAGACAGTATGAGGTACAATGGTTACATAGCATATGGGTCATGGATTAACATGGCTGGTTAATAAGGTTATATAGAATTTGAGTCTTGTTGGGGCAGAGTGGAAGACCAAGCGTAAATGTTAGGGAGGGGGATAAAAGGGGGTGCAAACTATTTACAATATTTACATTATATGCACAAGGCAGCAGTAAGAGATAAGTAGAATCATGGAACAAAGTGTAGGAAGAAGGAGTAGTATGGAAATACAATTAGTGTAGAGGGTAGAAGGCTAGGTGGGGGAAGTGCAGTTGCACTTCCTGTTAGAGAACAAGTGGGAATGGAGTAGGGTTTTGAAGTTGTTAGGGTTTTCAGTCATTCGTAAAGATGGAGGTAGAGAATTCCATTTTTTGGCTAAGGAAAAGGATAGGAGGTGTTGCCCGGCCGGTCGCTTTGGTGTGTGGACACTGAGTAGGTTTAGGTGAGCAGATCTAAGTGACCTGTTAGGAGTGTAAAGTTGTAGGATGTTGGATAGTGCAGGACATTTGGAGGGGTTAAATAATAGCCTATGGGCAGTGTTAAGTTGGAGGTAGTCTAGAAGGTTGGGGAGTTCTAGCCAGTTTAGTGAATAGAGGGCAGAGCAATGGTGGGAGGTGTGTTTGGCTTTGATGGCGAATTTAGAAATTTTATTATAACAACTTTCCATTTTTGAGGCAAGGGAGGCAGATAAGTTAGTTAATAGAGGGGCACCATACAGTAGTGAGGGAAGAAGATAGGTAGTGGCAAGGGTTTGTCTAAAAGAAGGAGAGAGATAGTGAATGTTTCTATATAGCAGGCCAAGTTTTTGATGTGTCTTCTTGATATTGAGTTGAACATGGGTGTCAAATTTTAGGTTTTCATCAATAGTGACCCCAAGTAGTTTGGCATAGGGAACAATTTCTATAGTTGAATTGCTATGGCTTCTAATTTGGAATGAGTTTTTGTTGAGAGGGAAGGATTTTGACAGGGGGAAGAGAAGTATTTTGGATTTGTTAGCATTTAGAGAAAGGTGGTTTTGGAGCATCCAGTTCTCAGTGGTGGAGAAAGCTGTTTGTGTGTATGATATAAGTTCTGGGAGGTTGGTGGCACAACAGATTAAAGTGGAGTCATCGGCGTATTGTACAATTTTAGTATTAGGGATGGCAGAGTGGAAGTCATTGATAAAGATGGTGAATAGCATAGGGCCAAGAATCGAATATACTAGCTAAGCAATCCGTTGTGATTATTGTTTTCATTTTTCTGAGATGATCTGTATTTATTTTTTTTTACTTTTTATTGTATTTTAAACAAATCTAAAACATATTTACAAGACAAAACCATCAACTGAACACACAAAAAACTAATTACATAATCCATAGAAAAAAACATATTAAACAAAACCATCAAAACGTTTCCAAGTCTCTAAGTTTTTGCCAAGAAAGTTGTTTATATGTGATATTTGAAGTTATAATATAGTTTGTAATTCCTTCTTATACGCACTTTTTGCAAAGTGCATAAACTCTGAAAAAGAGAGGATATTCTTACTTTTCCAGTTCACAGTGATCATTTTCCTGTTTTTTTTTCTTTAATGAAGACATTTTTGATTTTATTTTGTTGACTCCAAATTGTTTTTTTTTATTTTAATCAGTATTTCCCCATTGTCCTTCATACATTCTGCTTTTATTCATTCATTCTCAATCTTTTTTTACTCCTGTGATATGATGTGTGCCTCATTAATATTTATTTTGACTATCTGTGTTTTGCATTTCTCTCTTTTTATATTTCTTCTCCTTTTTTGTTACTTCTTTCTACTACCTGTCATCTTCTTGACCTATACACATTGTACTCACTGCAAAATCTGGGACAGAGGTATGGCCCCATTACACATGGTATTCCACATATTTGCAAAGTAAATTAAGAGATGCTTATATAGTGCAGGACTCAGCACAATATATCGACACATTAAAAAGATGAAATGAACATGTGAATAAAACAGCTCGTATGTGTCCATACATTCTTTGACCAGCAACAGCAAAGAACAATAACAAGGACATGTAATGCCATGTACCAAATACTCCTGCATGTCATGTTTCACTTAAGAAGTCTGTCTGTCATGTTATGATATGCATATGATGCACACACATGAAAGGCACCATGTAGAGCTAACCAAAAACTTTTGCATTATTACATGGTGACAGCATATGGTAAGATGTGCACACATGTTGCACATGTGCTGTGTATACAAATTTGTGCTCCCATGTAACATGCATGTGTTCTACTTAGCTATGCATAGGGGGAAAAAAGCAATCTCAAGACAATACAGCATGAGGCTTTCATACATATGTTATTGCAAACAGCACAGCTAAAGCATGGGAATGGTGAATGTGATTTTTCAGATGGATTTATACTGTCATATTCTTCAGCTGCACACACACACACACACACACATACACACACACACACACACACACACACACACACACACACACACACACACACACACACACACACACACACACACACACACACACGTGAGCAATTTTACAATGTTTGAGAGCCTGCCAATCATGTTACCTGACAATGTGACACTGAAATATAGCTAAGAACATCTTCACCTGTCAGAAGTTACAAGGATGGAATACCTTTGTGTGAATGTGAGTGGTATCCATGATGTAAAAATTAAATATATAAGTCACACAGCAGCAACCGATGAAAATGCCACCTGCTGTGGACTGTTGAATTGCATGTCATTGTATATAGCATAATTTCAGCTCTCACTACGGTGACATTTCCCATTCCGTTAGCTCATTACTGGATACCTACCTTCCTGTCTATTGTATATCACATAAATCCAGCTCTCACTACAATTAAGTTTCCCATTCCATTAGCTCATTACTGGATATTTTCCCTCCAATCACTACTGCTGCCCTCCCACTTGTCGCATTTACTGCATCTATCTTTTTCTCACTCAGTTCTCCAAAATCTTCCCTAAATATACCATGTCTGGAGCAATGCACTCACTCTTCTATGTATTTAATTATTATTGTGTTATTTACTGCTTACTTGCATTTTCACAGTTTGTTAGCTTATTATATATTGCCTACAACTGGCTACACTTGTATCATTGTATTCTTCACTGAGGTTTATAACCACACTGAGACTAAAAGTTTCTGATTTTATGTATTATTTGTTGTTTCCTTGCATTCTGACACTATGATAGCTTGTATATACTTTCTGTAATTGCTTTTGCTTTTAACATTATATTCTTCAGTTTTGCTGCATACCTTGGATTGAGCATGGCAGTGCTCCACTGGGATCTGTGCTCTACCATGGCCAACAAATGAATGATGTATAAATTAATCAATAAACAAACAAATAAAGAAATGCATGGGAGAAGCCTACCCAGCACCTCATAACATGGGAGGTGTAACCCTACATCCCCTTACTTATTTATTGTCTTTCTAAGATGTGCACTTCCTTGGTGGTGTGATTTGAAACATATGGGCATCTGCATATTAGTCATCTCGAAGGTCAAGTGACTTTCATTTGACAATATTTAGTGGGGCAGGGGAATTGTACATGCTCCATGTTGAATATATCCCTCAATATTGAAGATGCATAAGGCGGTAGAGAACATCTTTACTTAATTTTCAGTATGCATAATGTGAACAGTTTTGGTAGAGCCTGAAGTTCAGATTCAGTACTGTCCTTCCGTTCTTCTGTACCATCAGTCTTGTTAGGGACACAGAAGTGAGGGTTTCCTGCAAAGACAAATACAGCTATGGAGAGTCATTTGCATACCAAGGAAATAAATAACAAAAATCAGTTAAGCAGTAGTTTATATAACAGCATTATGCATTACACATGTACATTACAGTAGTGCACTAGGACTTGATGCCCCCTATTAGGGATAGCATGCAACTGTAGAACTATGACATGGATGGAGTCTGCTTGGGTGCTATCCTCAGCTGGGGGCTGGATATAATGGCCCTCCACAATGAGGTGTGGCAGGTTGTCATATAATTTCAGATGCAAGTAAGGACATTGCACACTGTGATAGCACTCTCACTTACCCAGAACTAGTATGTACCCTACTTCATCTTTGGACAACACTGCCAAGGTGGGCAGAGATGGTGGTAGGGACAACAATCAATGGAGGTGAAGGTGGAAGTGGTATGTGTCAACACAGAGCTCACATGACCTCAAATGCCCTGCCAGTACTGTGTCCCTGTGCTGCATGTCCTCAAGGAACTGTTGCTGTAACTGAATGACATAATAATACCACACAGCACAGCAAACAGTCATGTTAGACTGCATTGCAGCAGACTATGCCAATATGACAATCTGGCACAACTGGTGATAGATCCCAAATATTGCCCACATGATAGGGGCCACCTGCAAAGCTGCACAATGGTGGTTCTATTCAAATCAGAAGCAGTGCCATCCTCTGCTAGCATAGCCATAGCAGGAAGTATTACCAGTGCTCAAAACCACGGTAGATGATGCCACCTGGGAGCACTGACCACCAAGATTGTATGCTCTCATGTTTTCATACATTCATAGATCAACATAGTTTACAAAGTAAAGTAATTCCATGTGACATAATCAGCCAGGCTTATTTCTGGGTCAGCAGCCATGTCTTCACCCTGCACTACTGGATGTCCAAAGAGGACGGAGGTAGACACTGATAGTGTGCAATCAGATTATGACTTTGGTGTCTGTGCTTCATCATCATTATTAGTCCCTGTAGGAGTGTCAACATCTTACTCAGGCCTCTACAAGTGTAACTGTAGGAGTGATCTACCTCTGAATACTGAATAAAAGAAATGCTAGAGGAAGAGTGAGCATCTGTACTAAAACTGTGCCCTGGTAGCAAATACACTGACAGCCCATGCATAGCATGCACACTGACAGACAATGCATAGCATACACACTGAGAGCCCATGCTTAGCATGCAGACTCAGGGCCCATGCAAAGCATGCACACTGAGGGCCCATGCATAGATGCACACTGAGGGCCCATGCATAGCATTCACACTAAGGGCCCATGCGAGTTATACCATACAATACCAGCCTACTATTTCTGCCATCCTAACATTGCTGGGCACCTGATATTCCCATAAAACAACACAGAAAGCATATATTTTGGTCATCCTACAATAAGTATGCACATTACTGTTGTACTAAAATATGCTTACCATGTTACTATCCTGGTATGGCAGCGAATGAGCCTGTGATGTGTTATTTTAGTCAAACAAGTCAGTATCCAAAGGACCAGCAGTTCTATAGTGTGTTGTGTAGAAGTCATGACAAAGCAGACTCTGGTCTAGCTTTGGTATGTGTCTTTTTAATATCAAAAGAATATCTACCTATAGTGTGTTGGTTCTGCTTTAAAGGCCCAGGCAGAAAATGTTCTGTAGCTGATACATTTCTTGCAGACTAGGTAAAATGAGTGATCCTTTCTCACCATCCATATCTATTTCTGTGAATAAAGTGTGGCCTGAGCCTCATGACTGATGACTCATTATGTTACATCTGAGGCATTGTAACAGCTCTGTAGTGCTCATGGATGAAATTCTCATTCAAGCTTGTTACATCTGAGGCATTGTAATAGCTGTGTAATGCTCACTGATGAAATGTTCATTCATGTTTTTTATAAGTAAAGTGTTACAGCACTGTGGTCCACATGGCGGTAATGCTAACTGCAGCCTTGAAGATCCAGGGTCAGATACTGGCCATCCCTGCGAATGATGATTGGAGTAAATGACCAGCACCAATTCACCCATGCTGGGGAAGGAATGGCAACTTGGACACTGCTGAACTGATAGCCAATGGTGACCAGGTGTCATTGCAAGGACATCCTGAGGCCCAAGATGTTCTCTTCCAAAACAATAAAAAAATGTGCCATAGATGCAATCTAGTGCATACTTAGGAGAATATATGTCTGCAGGGACTCTTCTTAGAAATGCCTATCAAGCTGCTATTGGAGGACAAAAAACAACCCTAATGGCTGCATATATGAAGGCCTCTCATTCCTTGCTGATACTAAATGTGAAATGAATAGGCCAGATGGGGAAAAGGAGGTCTGTTGTTCATCAGAAGCAATTAGGAAAAAAAAATAATTGTAATAACTCTGCCACTATGATAACTGGCTAGCAGAAGTTATGTATTTGAAGAAACCTTGTTTAAGATATCAAGATAAACAGTGCAGAAAAAAGGCAGATTGTGTGTTCAGAAAAGTGAAGACATTCTCCCGGGCTGAGAATAAAAAAGGTCCTTATGGATCATTGCTCTGCCTTGGTTAACAAATGCAATTCCAAGTACAGATACAAGTACATACAAACAAACATAGTCAACTAAAGTACAAAGATATAAAGAAGTAAATAAATAATCACATTCATCTCAAGTGTAAGACGATCAGAACAAAATCCATCAGTGGTGAAAGAACAATTGTATTACTTAAGATGATTACATGCTAAAACACTTCTTTGTTCATATACACTATTCAGGTGCTACATTTGCAGTGCAAGGATTAGAATATACTCAAATTATGACCCAGACCATTCTAATGTGCCTGTTAGAGTCTGCTATTCTTTTTCTTAGAAAAGTTCCAAAGTGATTATTAAACTATTGACCCAAGGGGGCTTTTAAGCCTAGCTATACTTCTCAAATGTATCTGACACGTTTTGATATGATAGGGTTATTTTAGAGGGTATATGTACCTTTGGGCATGGGTGGGCATGCATTTACAGGCTGTAACACAGCATGTTTTATTTCACAACTGAATGAAGTCACTATTTAAGATGGAATGTATTATAACTACGTACTCTGCAGCTGATATAGAATTTGCTAGAGTATAGAAGCTTGCTTTAAACAACAGACATTCTGTTGATATAGGAGGTTATGTAAGTTTTTTTGCAGCCCACTTCACATCTTGACTTCTAACTCTTAGATCATAGAGCAGAGCAAACAGTGTACAACCTGAGGGAAAATGAACATATTCAATAACAATAGTCAGTTAATCCATTCATACTTATTTGAGTTCAGAATGTTTCAGTTTTAATTATGTCTGTTGAGCTTGGGAGTAGGAACTTTACAGAAAAAAAATGTGCTACAATAATGAATTTAATTTTATATGTTAAATCTGAAAAATGCTCAGGGAAAAGGGTTGAGCATTCGAAATTCAATAGCAAATGGATTGTAATTGCACACGTTAGAAAATAAACATAATGCATGAGAAATTTCTTGATTTAGTTGTGAAAGTGTAATGTTTTTAATATTTAAGATTCATGTTTATTTTTTCTTTCTGCAGCCAGAATGAAATGGATAAAACAACACTGGCTTTTCAATGTGCAGAAAAGGGATGATTTATCTGAATGCATACCGTTTTACTTAAGAAAAAGTGGCAATGACAGAACGAACACATAAGAGGAAGTTACAGTATAAGAAAATGATTTACTAAGTGATATTGCACAAGCCAACATGCATGCAGGACATCATATGCTTTGTACAAAACTGTTCTGAGTGAAGGAGTTCATTAGATAGGCCCCCTGTATTAAACAATTAGGTGTTCAAACTCATGACATATCAGACTTCTCTCTATTGTATGCCGTTGCTTTAAAGAGTGGCTTCAAATATACATCTCATGTACAGAACAGATTCCTCTGTAACTAATTTCACTGTCAGTTATGTTTACCTTCACTTCCTCTGAGAAAATGTTCTAGTAGGAAAATTTACTGCTCAGATGCTTTAACCCTATGAAAGCAATTATCCATATGGACTCAGTTCTCGTTTGCTGGCATATTTGATTTCATTTGATCAAATAGCTGCATCATTCACTAATTTAATGTACTTTAATAGTTAATGGTACTCATTCATAGGTTGTATTAGTTACCCTTTACCAAAATGAGTCCGATTTCTAAAGTTTCTTCTCAGCATTCTGGTGCACTATTTTTATACTTTACTTTTCAGTCCTTTTTTTAACTTTTTAGTTTTCTACTTCTGACTTACTTGCTTCCAGGGTCGCACGTTATGGGTCATTAACACAACCTCTTGTTTTAGCACACTTTATGCTACACATGTCAACTTCTTTATGTAAAGTTTTAGACTAAGCAGATTTGGATGGGCATGCCTGTTAAACAAAGTTTCAGAATACAGTACTTAATGGTCACTTTGTTTTCTAATATCATAAATTCTGGTAAAACGGATATGTAAAAAAATTCTATATGTAAATAAATTTTGCATAATAATTCTGCCAGTATGTTTTGATAAGTCATATATCTTCTTTTGGACTGAGGACTATTACTGACCTGTGTATAGGCATTATATCACATATTTTAACCCCCATCTCTCTGTCCTTCTTTATATTTTTACAGCTTCTGTACATTACATACTTCAGTGACTGTGTTTGGTTACTTGCAAGTTATGTTCCTTTTTTTTTATTTACAATCTAAAGGATTTTTGCTGAAAAAAATGTATGCATTTCTTATAGTGAGAACAAATATAAGCAAATCATATGTTCATGCTGAGATACTTCTTTTTAACTCACAGTTATCATTATCACCTTCAAATTATATTAAAGAAATGAGCATGAGATACCTTTTCATAATATACTCATTTGTAAACATTTACTGTCATTACTATTAGTTTTAGTAGTAGTAATTAGTAGTAATAGAAGTAGTAGTAGCAGAGGCAAAGCTGACTCAACAAGCAGCCTGTGCCAGTCCTTAAATTAGTGCTCAACCCCTCTGCTGAAATTGAAGAACAAAAAACAAAACAACTTCTGTTGACTGGCTACTTGCAGACAATACCCAATCCATAGCCCTCAAGCTCTTCAAGTAAGAGAAAAAATTAATAAAATATGTCAGCTCTGATAGACTGTCTATGACTGTCTAAACCCTAACCACCGGCCACTTGTTTCAACCCAGACATGCATCTTCCTCTTCCACAACACTAAAAGTGCAAAAAACAAAAGAGGTCCACTCCCATAGACTGCCCACAGCAGTCTGAAGCCAAGTATGTGTCCCCTCCCAGGCAATCATTCCCTTCCTGTCACAGCTCTTTAATGGAAGAGCAGAAAAAAAGACAAAGGCAAAGTTCACTGTGATAGCAGGCACACACCCCTTACCCCAGCTCTTCATTGGACGAGAAAAATAAAAAAAAAATGTCAGCTCCGATATCAGGCACACACACCCCTCCCAGACACAAAGAGAAAAAAAAATTAAAAACACAAACAACCGGCTCGACTACCACAGAAAATTATTTACTTAAATAAAAGAATAAAATCAATAAAGTAAATACTAAAAGACTAATAGTAATTCCAAAGATTCATTATAAGTGCTTTCAACCTTCCGTCTTTCATCAGATCCATAGAATGCAATGATGTAATTTCCTTCTTATCATAGTCAACATCCAATCAGCACTCATCCATAGGGCAGCTGCCTCTATGCATCCAGCCTATGATCAAGCAGATGACACTGCCTAATTTGCCAACCATCATTTTATTTCAGGAGCTACCGCCACTTAAGAATTGGTTTCAAAGGGATAATACCATGTGAACCAGGTGGGCAATCTGCTTTAAAGTCTGAAGTCCATTTAATCTTCAATTTCAGTCACATCCTCTTAAGCTTCCAGTTACAATTTCTAACACCATAAACAAAAATGTATGTGCTATGAGAGGGCATTGCTTTGGACTTTGTTTCTGATGTCATTCATATGGTGAAAGATACGCTCTTTGAAAGGGCTATTGGTTTTGCCAGTATAATAACAATAACAGCAGGTAGATGTAGCAACATAAACCACATAATGGGTATTGCAATTAGCATATTTATTATGCCAGTATCTTTTGTGAGTATTGGGGTGCATGAATTCATTAGTGGTATTGATGCTATTATAAGCCTTACATCCTCCACATGAAAAAGTGTCTTTCCTTAAAGGCTGAAAGCTCAAAGAACTCTTCACATTCTTGAGCATAAATAATTCTGCAGCAGGATGTGGCATTGGTGCAAAAGCACTAGGTGTTTTGAATGTATTGATTGGCAGTTCATCACTCCTACTGCCAAAAATATTCTTCAATATAATATTTCTTCCAAAACATTTGATAGCAGTAGTAGTAGTAGGACTAGTAGCAGTAATAAGGACAGTAGAAGTAGTAGTAGAGGTAATATTAGTAATAGGAGGAGTGGTAGTAGTAAGTAATAGAAATACTAAGTTGTAGTAGCAGTAGTACTGGTAGTAAAAGTAGGAGCAGTAGAAGTAGTATTAGGAGTAGTAAAATAAGTAGTAGTAGGAATAATACAATAATAGCAGTGGTAGTACTAGTAAGCAGGAGCAGAAGTAGTAGTAAATAGTAGTAGCAGTAGTGGTAGTAAGTAGAAGTAGTAGTGACAGTAGTAGTAGGAGTAGTAGAAGTAGTCATGGTAGCATTAGTAGTAAGTAGTAGTATATAGTAGTAGCAGTGATAGATTAGTTTTAAGCAGTAGTATTAGGAGCAGTATCAGCTGTACTAGTATGTAGTGGTAGTAGTAGTAACAGTAGTAGTAACAGTAGTAGTACTTGTAAGTAGTAGCAGTATCAGAAGTAGGAGGAATAGTAGAAGAAGTAATAGTAATTAGTAGCAGTATTACCAGTAGGACTAGTAGTATGTAGTAGTGGTAGCAGTATTAGTAATTAGTAGTATTAGTAACAGTAATTGTAGTGGTAGTAGTAAGTAGTAGTAGCATTGGTAGTGGAAGTAGGAATAGTAGAAGTAGTAGTAGTACCAGAAGTAGTAAGCAGTAGTACTTAGTAGTTGTAGGAATAATAGACATAGTAGCAGTGGTAGTAGTAGCAGTAGTACTAGTGGTATTTAATAGTATCAGTAGTAGTAACCATAGTAATATCATTATGATTATAATGCTGAAGGTATGGTGCTTAATTTATTTAAGTAGCTAAGCATCTCAAAAGAAAAAAATCCTAGGTCTAGGAATCTGGCTATTCTGTTTGGGTCTTACTGTTTTTTTCATTAATCTGATAACCAAATGCATAGGATAATAGTTTATTTTGTAGTCCATTCCATTCACTGGTTACTTGTGATATTCCTTTCTCTTATGTTTTCTGAGGTGGCCCAAGCTGTATCACACATTTAACCAAGAAAGCAGGGGGTTTCTATGATGTCTGGTACAAAGGAAGGAAGAAAGATGCAGTTATTACAACGGTATGATGAAACTTTGATAATTTTCTCTGTTTCTTGTCACTAAAATTCAGTTTCTTTTTTGTTTGTGTATTTCCTATCTTCTTAGTGTAAACCCTTCCCAGTTCTCAAAAGGTTATAAACACAGAAAGAAGTTCATATTGCTGCAATAATTTTCTTTGCATGAACTGTAAGTGTATGTGAGGGTTATGAGTTTGGTCATGATCTTCAAATTAGCAATAAAATTCTCATAAAAAGACTTGCAGTAGAGAAGGGTGTTGTTGCAAGAAGGTTTCCAAAAGAGGCCTGGTACATCATAACAAAGATACTATAACTTTACACCCTTTCAAACTTCAACATGCCATTTCTGTTTATATGAACTTAGTGTTCACTAACAAAATATTTTTTTTCATTACTGAGAAAATAAAGGAAGAAGATTATTTTACAATGACTACAGGCCTTTACTTTATGGCTAATCAACTTTTAATCAGAAAGACCTTCTGAACAAATAACTAGTAGAGATGTTTTATAATTAAATTAAACTCAGAAACATATTTAAAACCCTGATAGCAACTAAGAAAACAAAATAATCAATGACAAGTTGTTGGGGACACTAACATGATGACCACAAAGAAAGAAATAAAGCATTTATGGTGATATTGCTGCTTAGCTTTTCTGTTTACTTATAAAAACTGTCTTTTGGCCTTTCCCAGTTTGGGGTCGCCACAGCGGAACTACGGTCTGCTAATAAATGGTAGTGAATTTTTTACGGTGTCAAATTGCCAGCCCAGCACCCAACCTTCAACGAAGGCACTCCCACACATGCTCGCACCTACCTGCATGTCTTTAAATTCACTTGACCGCGGAAAGGACATGCAGACTCCACACAGAAGGTGCTACAAGTTCAACAAGCCAAGACAGACCAAAAATATTGCAGGTCAAAACTGGCCTAAACATATCAGCATATCAGGAGTTTTGTGCCACATTTAGGCAAAATGGAAATGTTTATGTTTGGGTGAATTCATTAATTTTAAATGCATCCTTATGTCTATTAAGTAAAACATTTACTCAAAGAAAACCGAAAAAAAATTTGAACATAAATGGTTCAGGCCATATTTATCACTAGGCAAATAAGAATAAAAATAAAAAAACAGTAAAAAACAAACAAACTGGCTAAGATACTGAAAGACACCCAACTAGAGATATGGAATTATTTATTAACATTAATAAATAATTCCCTGTCTCCAGTTGCACGTCTTTCAGTAAAAAAGAATTTTAGACATTCTAACTTAAAGCAAATAATGTTTCATGACCATGGGGTGAGTTAGCCATATTTGATATTATAGAAAATGATACACTGTGAGGTGTTGCTTAACAAAAAGGAAAAAGAAAACAGAAACAAAAATGTATTGACAACAAATAATTCAAGCCAAATTTGCCCTAGGAGGCAACATAAAGAAAAATTTCACCTAAAATAAGAATGCGCCACAACTTTGTATTACATTGTTACATGTGAGGTAACAAAAAGAAAGGTAATACTGTAAAGTTTCATTAACAGATTTTAAAACTAATACCAAAACATGTAGTGTAACGGTTTTACAGGCCTGGACTTAGACCAACAGAATTAGGAATTTTAAGTCATGCTGAAGTGAAATTGAAAGAATTGGTGGTGCTAAATGAAAAAAAACAGTTCTGCCATGCAGATTCTGCCTTCTATTAGACAACACTTGATATTATATGCTTTTATAAGCAATAGAAACACAATACTAAAATATAAAAAGAACCATGCAGAATGAAAATGTTTCAGATTGCCTAAAGGATTATTAGGCCAAATTTGGCACATTGCAATTGAAATGGCAAGAAAACTGTTACAGTTCATGTCTGAGCTAGATAAATGAAGTTTGGGAGCAGTCAAAGTTGCCACTGGACAGCTTCTGTGTCAGTGTGGGGTAGGGGGAGTAAGGATTAGGATGTAGGGAAGTAGTTAGGAAGGGTTAAGTGTGGGTTAGGGAGCAGATAAGAAAGGGTTAATCAAGTAGGTAGATGAGGGAGGAAGTGAGGTCAGTTCAATGGGTGGGTCTTAAGGGCTTTTGGGGTGGGATTTAGTGTGGGAAGGTACATTTGGTGCTATCTTGTTGAAGCAGGATCACGTCCTGACCACCTGAGGTGTGTAAATGTAGGCCTTGGGTGGTTTGCCTAGTTTACAGTTAAGTACAACTTTTTCTTGGAGGGTGGCATGTGGGGGGCCATATCTGCAGGAGACTGTGTTTTTTTTTTTCTTTGACCCTCTATGAAGTGAAGGAGGGAGAGAGTGTGAGGTGAGCAACGGGGGGGAGGGGTGGTGGTGGTTGTATACATGGTCGAGGGAGAGAGGGAAGCAGTAAGATGAGGCTGGCTGTTGGTGAGATGGTGTGAAAGTGATGGCAGTAATTGATGCGAGTAGCTACTGTAGGCTTGATTGATAGGATAAGGTAAATTACTTACTTTGGGTTGTTCCTTGGTGGTGGGTGATGGGCTGGAGGCTTGATGTCTGCTTTTTGGTGAGTTAGTCAGCTGCTGCTTGATATAGTGCTGATAGTGAGCTGGTGGTCAGTCCGTACAGTAAGTCTATTTCTTTAGGTAGGGTTGGATTTATTGTGGTTCGGGTACCCAAGCCAGGAGAAGCGGTTCATTGGTGGGATAGCAAAGGTTTAGTGCATCCAGTGTATCCTTCAGGGGAGCCTCATTGGGGAGAGTGGTGTTTTCGTGGGCTGTCAGGTATCATAGTTTGTGCATGTGCAGTGTAGAGGTTGGCCATTGAGGTATAATGTGGTAGGAGGCTTTCCTTCCATGCAGAGGTTTCTCACTAGCTTTTCTTTCATTGGTGGGGCTAGCTGGTTTCCCTGGGGCTAGAGTCAGAACAGAAAAAAAAAGGGGGTTAGTTGCTGACGGAGGAGCTGGCAATGCATGCTCCTCATCAGTGTGGCTTGGTGCATGTGCAGTTCAGCCGCTAAGACAACTTCATTAAAATAAATAAATAAATAAAAACAAATAAAATGAGCATAGGTGGTATATTGGTGATTGTTGAGGACAGTGTTCTGGGCTGGAGACTTGACAGGGCTGACTATTTAACAGCTCAGATGGCGTAATGGTATGTTGTTGTGATTGAGGCAAGGGGGGGGGGTTGCACAGAGTCCCAGGTTCAAGACTTGGAAGTGATGACCTTTCCTAGTGGTAATTTGTTATAAAAAAAAAGGAAAACATTTTGGTTACTTATGTCTTTCTAACAATTTCAATGGCAGGGAGATGGTCTGCTTAGAAAGTGTATGTCTCTGCAGAAACTGAAATGACACAGATAGTGCTAACTCTAATAAATACATAAATTCATAACGTAAAGTATTTAATTTATTTCAGGACAGTCATAGGATGGTTAAAATATGCTGCATTTACTTATACAAAAGAATTTTAAGGAATTACTGTGGTTCATTGCCATTTACCATGAATATCATAAAAAAAAAATGCTAACATTAAGTGTGTCACGAACCCCTGCGAGGTGGAACTTCAAGGAGAATGAACTTTTTAAGACCCCAAATGAGGAACGTTTCTCGTAATAAGGTACACTTGAGTGGTATGGTTGTTTTTCTATCAGATGGTATCTTGGTACATTACTTTTTTGTACAGGGACATTGGGTGGTTCTTTGGCAGGTAGGTTATTGGCTGCTGGTACTGGTTTTAGTTAGTGAGGATGAGGGAGTTGACGTAGCCCTCATGAATCTGTACTGTTGATTTGGTTGTTAATATTTCTTTATACCTATACTAACTGTGTTTATTTCTTTTCTAGGTTGAGAAGTGATCATGGCAGAAGCATTGAGACAGAAGTGGGCCAGTATTGTGGCACAAGCAGAAGACCTGTTCATAGAGATCCCTCAGGAAGTTCTGTCAGTTAGTACCCAAGGTCTGAATACTTGAAGGAAATGGCAGACAGAGTCCAGACCACAGATATCGAGAGCGAAGAGAGCCAAGCAGATGGCAATGGAAAAGAGGGCAGCTGCAGTTGAGATGCTAATGGCAGCTCCTGCATCAACAGGTAATGATTCACCAAGCTTGGTTGGGTTAGAGGTGACATTTACAGTTGCAGGGAGTGATTCAGGGTTGAGTTGGGGTGGGCAATTCATTACATTGGGTATGGGTTTGGAGGCTATCACGGGTTATGATTTGAATCTTGATAATACTTTTTCCTTGTTAGAGGATGATTTGGAGCTGGGCCTAGACAGGGTAGGGTCAGAGTTTGGGTCACGGCCGGGGGACTGGTTGGCGACGCAGGCTTTACAGCAAGAGGGGGCACCAATTTTACTCACCCCCGCACATATATTTGGTAGTGAAGGAGAAGATCTGAAAAGGTGAATTTATTGATATTTATGAATTAATTGATGCAGATGGGGTTCAACTTTTGATGGAAGCTGAGTCGGCTAATGGGAACGACTTATTGGCTGCTATAGGTTGCAAGTGGGTGGTAGGTTTCGGCCCAGGACATGGGATAATTGGGTCTTGGGTTTTATATACTTCATGGCAGTGTATTGGGAGAGGTATTATTCTTTGGCTCTTGCATTTTTGGCATATTGTTTAGCAATACGGAAGGCACACAGGTTACGGACATGTAATGCATGATTTTGGTATTATCAGAAGTTTTGCAAGGAGAAGGCAGTTGACAAATGCATCCATTGGGAAGTCAGTCACCTGGATATTTGGCTTTCGACCATGATGGATGCTTTTGGATCAAGTAACAGGGTGACTCAGTCTGTGGAAGGGGTTGCAGGGGTTTGTTGGGCCTTTAACACGGGAGGTGCTCATGGGTAGGTTGCTGATTCTCCCATGTTTGTTCTAAGTGCATGGGGCCACATGAGGCTACACAGTGTGTGGGTGGTGGTGGTCAGTGTGGGGGGCAGGAACCTTATGTCACAGTCCCAAGAGGTTGGAGTGGTTCTTGACTTGATATTGCATGGGGTGCGCAATCGTTTTAATTTTTGAGGCCAATGGGGAGTGTCTTTTTGGGGAGGGAGGGGTCGCTCAAGGGACCAATTCACCTATTAAGGTTCAGGTCTTGAACTGGTTGCTGGCAAGTTATCCACTGCTGGCGTTAGCTGGGAAATTAATTGTGGGTTTTTCTAGGGGGTTCTTTGATAAAATCTTCTTTGGTGGGTGAGGGTAAGGTTGGAAAAAATTTGAGATCTATGAGAGGGAAGGAGGATGTTTTGTGTGCTTTAATTGAGAAGGAGTGTCAGGTGGGGAGATTGTTGGGCCCTTTTGATTGGCCTCCATTTCCTGAATTTAAAGTTTCACAATTAGGGTTAGTCCCAAAGAAAAAGCAGGGTGAGTTTCATTTAATTCATCATTTGTCATACCCTGAAGGCAAGTCTGTCAACGATTTCATCCCTGGGGTAGAGGTCAAAGTAACGTATGCATCTTTGGATGATACGGTCCGCATCATCAGGAATTTTGAGGATCCCTGGCTGGTTAAGGTAGATATTGAGTCGGCTTTTCATTTGTTGTTGGTGCAGGAGGAGGATTGGCCATTATTGGGAATGGTGGTGGGTGATAGTTTTTATTTTGACACTGCAATGCCCATGGGGTGTGCAATGGTGTGTGCTACTTTTGAGAAGTTTAGCACAGCACTGCATTGGATATGGCAGCATAGGGTTGATGGACAGCAGGTGGCTCACTGTTTGGATGAATTTTTGTTAGTGGGTGACGGAAAAGACGAGGTCCAGGTGGCAATGCATGAGTTTTTGGGGATGTGTGAGGTCTTGGAGTACCACTGACTAAGCATAAGTTGGAAGGCCCAGTGAAGGTGTTGGATTTTTTGTGTTTGTCTGTGGATGCTGGTCAGAGTTTGTTTCATTTGCCAGAGGATAAGGTGGTTCATCTGCAGGAGAGAAAGTTTCTTCGGTGAGGTCCAGTGTAAGGTTCGTGTCAGGGATTTCATGGAATTGTTGGGCTTAATGAATTTTGCCTGCAGGGTGGTACATCCAGGACATATGTTTTGCTGGTCGATGGCCTTTCTCATAAAAAGTAGAAAGAGTAAGCACCACAGAGTAAGGATCAGCAAGTTAGCTCAGGAGGATCTAGCTTTGTGATTGAAAGTTTTGCATCAGTTTAATGGAATTTCATTCTGGCAGTTGGATTGGGTTGGTCAGGGAGAACTCCAACTGTTTACAGATGCAGCCAGGGGTTTGGGCATGGGAGCTTATTTCACAGGGCAATGATTTTCGGTGCCATGGCCTGCTCATTGGTCTGAAGATTGGAAGAGGGATATTGCCTTTTTGGAATTGATGCCAATCTGAGCAGCCTCTGTGGATGGCAGGACCATTTAAAGGGTAGGATTGTGTTGTATAATTCAGATAATAATGTGGTGGTGAGAGTGTTGCAGGCTAAGATGGCTAAATTTCCCCGTTTGTTGTTAGTTCTTCGTAAACTTGTATTACAAAGTTTGCTGATCAATTTTCGTTGTACAAGGTTACATGTGTCTGGGGTTTAGAATGAGATAGCTGATAGTTTGTCTCATTTTCAGCTTTGCAGATTCTGGCAGGTGGCCCCAACGGCAGCATTGCATCATTCAGTGGTTCCAGATGAAGAGTGACAGATTGGCCTGTAATCATCGGCAGGTTGGTACAGCAGTAATGCGTGGTATCTACAAGGAGATCTTATGGCAGTGCATTGTGTGATTTTGACACTTTTCTGAGGCAGTTACAGAGCAGGAGTGTGAGTGGTCAGAGAGTTTGTTGCGTTATTTAGCCAGTTTGTGGAAGCAGGGTAAGGCGGTTCGCATGGTGAGGGTGGTGTTGGCAGCTATAGGTACATTTGCTCGGTTGACCAGATTAGAGGATTGGACTAAGTCATTGTTTGTGGGGCATGTGGCGAAGGGATGGGGTAGAATTGAAGGTCCTACTACAGATAGTAGATGGCCTGTGACTAACAGGATTTTAAGGATGTTGTTAAGGGGCTTAGGGAGGGTATGTGGATGTATGGATGATTATCTGGTGTGGAGTATGATTAGTGTGTGGATGTATTGTGGGGTGTCTAGTGTGTCTGAGTTGTTGGGTACTTTGGTGTGGGATGATGTGCTTATATTGCCCAGGGCAGTGCATATTAGATTGAGATCTTTGAAAATGGATCATGAGGGGAAGGGGATGCCGATAGTTTTGGAAAAGGGTAATTTTACTTTGAGATATCCTGTGGTGTGGGGTAGGCGGTTGTGGATAGCTAGAGGTAACAGAGCTCAAGGGTTAGTTTTCACATCAGTAGGTGGTAGGGAATTGACAGGTGAGCAATTGAACTTGATTATGAAAAGGGGTCTTAGTAGCATTGGACTAGAAGGGGATTCATTTTCTTCCCATTCTTTCAGAATTGGTAGGGAATCAGATTTAGCAACGAGAGGAAGTTTGATTGAAGTTATCAAGAGGGTGGGACGGTGGTCTTCCAATGCCTTTTTTAGCTTATATTACGTAGTTTGGTGAAACGTGTTTGTTAAAATATATATATTTTTTCCCCTTCCTCCTATAGGTGAAAGAAGGGTCTTCATCCAGGGTCACTCATTCTTAAATTGGGCGGCTAGGCATGCAGTGATTAGATGCAATGGAATGAATTTGGGTTTGGAGCGTTTTCGTCTGAAGGTAACCTGGCATGGTGTGAGAGGGTTATTGTGGAGCTGGATTTTCCAGCAATTTACTATGTTGCAAAGACAGTGTGGATTGCCGCATATTTTGGTGATTCATTTAGTGGGGAATGATTTCGGTTGAATTCTGAAAAGGCAGTTGGTTTATCAAATTTGTGAGGTTGTACTAGTATTGAAAAGGCTTTTTCCATCAGTGGTTTTGATGTGGTCCAAGATTATTCCCAAGTTATGTTGGAGGGAGGCTAATAATTTTACTGCAGTGGAGAGGGCTAAGAAGTATGTTAACTTTATGTTGGCAAAGTATCTGAAAGAAGTGGGGGTGCATACTATATGGCATGTGGAGATTCAGAACAGGGATCCCTTGTGGTATAAGTTGGATGGGGTTCATCTCAGTGAATTTGGCTTAGATTTGTTTAACCTTAATCTGGGGTTTATGGTGGAGGACCTAGTTAAAAGGGATATTGTGTGAGGGGGAACAGCCCTATCAGGCTGGTGGGCAGAGAAGAGGGACAGGCTTGCCCCTCTTCTGTTCCCCCTCATGAGGATAATTGGAAGTGGAGGTGGAGAAAGTTTAGATGGTGGAAGATTTGCAGTGAAAGGATTGGATTGGTGACATGCTAAAGTGAGCAGGGACACTGCCTCATTATTACAACGATAAGTGAGTAAGTGAGGGACGCTGCTTATCCAAGGGTGAGCAGGTACACTGCCCTTACATTTATTTATGATGTTTTATGTTATTTTGTTGCAATGAATTTGATTTAGGTTTCCAATACAATTTCAATGTTACTATTCTAGATATCTTGCAATAAAGGTCGTCAAACGTCTGTGGGTGTGTTGCGTTGTTTTTAATGGACCATGACAAATGATGTTTGGGAACAGATGAAGTTGTCATGGGACAGCTTCAGTGTCAGTGTGGAGTAGGGGAGGTAGGGATTAGAATGTAGGGAAGTAGGTAGGAAGGGTTAAGTGTGGGTTAGGGAGCAGATAAGAAAGGGTTAATCAAGTAGGTAGATGAGGGATGAAGTGAGGTCAGTTCAATGGGTGGGTCTTAAGGGCTTTTGAGGTGGGATTTAGTGTGGGAAGGCACATTTGGTGTGATCTTGCTGCCCTCCCATCCCTCCCCCTTTTTTGGTACTATTTGGTGGGGCGGAGAAGAGGGACAGGCTTGCCCCTCTTCTCTTTTCCCCCACGAGGATAATTGGAATTGGAGGTGGTAAAAATTTTGATGGAAGATTTGGAGTGAAAGGATTGAACTGGTGACATGCTAAGGTGAGCAGGGATGCTGCCTTATTATTACAACGATAAGTGAGCAAGTGGGGGACGCTGCTTATCCAAGGGAGAGCGGGTATTCTGCCATTACGTTTATTTATGATGTTTTATGTTATTTTGCTGCAATGAGTTGGATTTGGTTTTCCAATAAAGTTTCAATGTTACTATTCTAGATGTCTTACAATAAAGGTCATCAAAAGTCTGTGGGTGTGTTGTGTAGCTTTTAACGGGCCGTGACATCTAAGGGAATTTTGCACTGGATATATAAGATATAGAGGGGACATTCCAAGCAGACCATGCATGGATCATAGTGATGAGGCAGTTTAAGGTCAGATAATGTCAGACTGGGCACCAATAGAATTAAAAATTTATGGGACAGTGTGTCCCAGGGAGATGATCAATTCAAACAATGCTTTGCACCAGGTGAAAAAAAATTAAAAGTTAAAACCACAAATCCAGCAAGGCAAGTCCAGAAATACACAGCATAAAAAACTGTTTATTTGCTTTCCTCCACTACAGATTTCATCAGAATAAATAAACCACTGAATGAACTATATACATAAATATATATATATATATATATATATATATATATATATATATAGATGTACATACATATATGGGTCTAATACGGTTGATTGAGAACCCATTTGATTGAAAATGAAATTACTAAGACCACTTCACTGAAAGTTCAGTTCACTGAAAACTCATTGACTGAAACTCATTTCGTTGACAGTCATAAATAGCCTTTTTCCCCACTGTAGTGCAACCCTGGAGTTAGTATATAAACTAAGTTGGGGTGTGGGGGGCACAGCCCCCCACATTGGAGGGTGTGGGGTGTGAAGCCCCTCACATATCTTGGTTATATATTCCCTTTTGGAAACAGTTATTTATTACACTTGTAAGTATCACTGTGTATAGTTTAAAATGTTTATAATATGTAGGAAGCTATGCCCCCCCCCCCCGTACTCTACTATACTAACTCCAGGGTCGCACTACAGTGCGGAAAAGGCCATTTATGACTTTCAACAACATGATTTTCAAAGAAATGAGTTTTCAGTGAAGTGAGCATTCAGTGAAGTGATCCTAGTAATTTCATTTTCAGTCAAGTTAGTTTTCAATCAA